>NC_136979.1:33297465-33374965 GCF_032717465.1 Coenobita brevimanus
AAGTGAGGTACGGTAAGGAAAAGAGAACAGTTTATGGGACGAAGAAAACTACTGGGGGTTGTGGAAGGGAGAAGAGAACAGTTTATGGCATTGAAAAAATTGTTGGGAGTGTGGTAAGGTCAGAAACAAATATATATTGTACAAGCAGCATGAAAGGTGTTGCTTTGTTGCTGTCAAAGAGAATGAAAAAGTCTGTTAGAGCATGCAAATATGATGATGCAAGGCTTTTCGGTGTGAGTACATGAAAAAGATAGTTACAAGGTCTGTTCACAAAGTATCAACCTTAGGCTCTAAAAAAAAATAAAAAGCTAACCTACTGACCTAGGACACTAATCCCCCTCAAAGTAGGCCCCTTCTGACTTGACACAAATAGCCCTGCATTCTTCCCACTGCCAGAAACATTTTTCAAAGTCGTTTTTCGGTATCTCCTGTAGGTGCTTTGTCACATTCATCATGATCTCTTCTCTCAGATGAATGTTGCTCAAGAGAAGTTGGGGTGTGCAAATCGTGATCCAGGCTTCCTGAAGACTGTTATCACTGGAGATGAGACTTGGGTGTATGGGGATGTCCCAGAAACCGAAGCACAGTCGTCCCAGTGGAAGCATGCAGGGTTGCCTCGGCTAAAAAAAAGCACGACAGGTACACAGCAAGGTGAAATACGCTTACATGTTGAGTTATTTTTCAATTATCGTGGTGTTGTGCATCACGAATACACACCAGAAGGTCAGACATTCAACAGACATTACTACCTCGACATTATCCATCGTCTTCGTGATGCAGTTCAGTGGAAAAGACCAGACCTTTGGAAAGTGCCAAGTTAGAAACTGCACCATGACAATGACCCTCCCCATTCTTCTCAACTGATTCAGGAATTTTTGGCCAAGCATAACATCCTGCACCTCCAGCAGGCTCCCTATGCACCGGACAGAGCTCCGTGCAACTTTTGGTTATACACCAAGCTCAAAACTCCGCTGAAGGGTTCCCGATTTGACACGAGAGATGAGATTGTGATGAATGCAATGAAGCACCTGCAGTAGATACCAAAAACCAACTTTGAAAAATGTTTCAAGCAATGGGAATAACGCAGGGCTACGTGACTCGAGTCTGAAGGGGTCCACTCTGAGGAGGCTTAGTGTCCTAGCTCAATTAATTTTTTTAGACCTAAGGTCGGATACTTTCTGAACAGACCTTGTAGGTATCGGTACACCTTTTTATGTATATACACACATCAATGAATAAGGAAGCATTGAACAGAACAGAAGAAAACAGACTGCTTTGGGAACTGGTGAACACGTGTATACATAAAACAGAAGCATACTAAAGTTACAGTACGTTGTGGGAGATATGAACAGAAGAGTGAAGCCACTGAAATGGGGAATTTTGTAGGAAGGTCAAGTGCAGAAGGAGGAAGAGGGAGGTTTTTAGCAAAGGTTTGTAAAAAAACTGAACAATGCTCTTAGTAAATACAAGTACCCATTACTGTTGTTCACAAATATACTTGGCAGAGAGAGGACAAAAATTAACAAAATAATTAAAGCATATGCAATGGTGAAGTAATGTCTTTGAAGTGTTATAGATGCAAAATTTGTTACTGAATAATTAACACATTCATATCACGCTGCAGTACTGTATTAACAATGGTTACAATAAAAATATTTGACAATGGAAATCAGAAAGAAGAGAGGAGACAGTAATGGAAGAAAGAAAGTTACTACAGAGAATAAGGACATTAATTAAAGTGCTGAAAGTTATTGGTTATGCATGAGACAGAAGAGAATATGAATGTGGAAATAAACAAAAGGAAGGATAATGGGGAAGTGTGGAATAATGTTTGGAAGGGTATAATAAAAGTGTTAAAACAGTACGTAAGAAAATATTGAAAATGAGGTAAGAAGCAAGGTAATGCAGAATTTAATAGAGATGGAAGATCGTTTAAAGCATGTACCTTGAGAAGTGAGAAAGAAGGAAACAGGAATACAGGGGTATGGAAAAGAGAGTAAAACACATGAGAAAAAAAACACACACACACACAAGAAGAGTGGCTCACAAGTATGACAGAAGATACAAAATCAGTGGAGGAATGAAACAAACAAATACTACAAGACAGTGTGGAGGCCAGAGGAATGAATGTGAAGTGAGGGGTGGAATGTACGGTTAAGAGTCTGGATGGTAACTGGCTGCAGAAAGAGGATGATGTTGTTTATCATTATCATCATCATCATCCGGACCTCCTTTCCCACATTTAGGCAGGGTGAGGAGTAGCAATGTCCAGACAGCCCAAATTTGCCCAATCCAACAGGCCAAGTTTCCATTTGCTCACCATTTAAGCCCCCAGAATCTTGGCTCTATCTGATACGCCAAAAATATTCACCATATTCTGTAGCTTCACATAAACATATCCGATAGAGTCAATCCGGACGCTGTCACATTAAAAAGGGATACCAAATCCCTGATCGTGCTCTTCTCCTCACAATATTCATCCATCCAGCTCGATCTCTTGTCAGTCCCCTAGCCTCACAGACTTCCAATCCTCTCTTCCTCACACACTCATCCACCATATGATGATGCAGTTAAAAGATAAAAATAATATCTTACCTGTCAAGCAGTCACAGATAAGAAAAAAGCCATAGATTACTTGTTGGGGGATGGATAAGGGCGGAGGTAGATGCATGATACAGGGACTAAGTTGTCTGACGGAAATACTACAGCAAATAACCCCTTTGAGCACCTAAAGTTTTCTGTAAGTTTGAGTGACATGATCAGAGAAAATGCCGCGAGCGCAGCCTGGACTCATGCACAAAGGAAACCATTCCCATAGATTTTATTTGCCCCAAAAATCAGTTATACAGGTATAAACTGTATACTATCATTTTCACTGATGTTTATATTATACAATAAGCTAATCAAAATGCACAAAACTGATGAGTAAAAGAACAATGAAAGTACAGAAATGCAATGACAATAATGCTTCCACAGTGAAAATAATTTCCCATAACCCTACCACAATATTTTGTCTGCACCATAAGACAAGAAACCATGTATAACACTGGGTGGTAACCATATAACCAAACCATACGTGCTCCCAAAGTGTCAGCAAGTGGGTTGGTGGAGGGTTAGTGCCGCTCCCCGTAAAACAAATAACTCAAAGTCAAATGGCCACCCCTTACGGGATTATGGCGTCTGGCAATAGATAGATAGATAGACCATGCAAGAGCTAAGCATATGTCCATAGGCAGAATTTCATGAGCTTTCACACAGTGCCTTCAGAACTTTGATATGACCAATAGTGTTCAAGCATATCGCAAAAAATTGCATGCACTCCCCCCCACCGAAAGCCAAGAGAAAGCCGGCTATTTGAGAGTGTTGTCCTTGAAATAGACATCCGCCACCATGATACACCAAAGATTGATGCACTTCATGATAAAACTTAATTTTTGGTGAATATTTTTGTCCTAAACTGATTAATCGACATCCCTTCAAACCAACACTGACGAGTGCGTCATGGTGCGTCGTCGGTTCCTCTTCGGACTAACACCATTTTGATTTGTTTCACGCCATCATGCGCGAGGAGGTTAATAAACTGAAGCTCCACAAGCCAGTAGGAGTGGATAGTACTAGTGGAGAACTGGTTATACTGTAAAACATCCCTCAACAAAACCAAAGTACAGCTCCCTTTTCTTTGCTACCCAGTATGTATTTTTCATGAAGCTGTCAAACACTGAACAGGGCATCAGTAGTCCCTTTGCTGGCATAAACTCAAACTGCATCTCATCAATATTCACACATTCCCTTATCACACTTTCTAGGACTCTCTCCATTACCTTCATTATCTGGTCCAAAAGTTTCATATTTCTAGACAGTAAGACCTCACTAAAACGGACTAATCGGGGCCCAAGCCATTCCGAAAAATGCGAAATTCCAATAAAAGCGACATTCGGACTCCCCCTCCTAACCCGGACTTTTCCCAATATATAAGACATTAGGCCAGATGGCACTGATGGTTTTTATACTGTTTTCACTACCACTGTACTATATTATACCTTCACTACATTAATCAAATCAAATGGTATAATATATATAATAATATTGTACTGTACACTGATAAACATGTCTTTTATTTACCTTATTGTGGTGAACACAGCTGAAGTGGTCGGGCAGTCCGGACTGCTTCTGGCTTTATTGGACTGTTTACAATAAAGTATATGGGAATTTAGTCCGGTAGCTCCTCAATTCCGATTAAAGCAAATTCCGGTCTATTGAATTCCGTTATATCGAGACTTAACTGTACTTTCCCCTTTCCAGGGCATCACCCTTCCCCTTATACACATTTACAATCACATTTCTCAGCCAGACATCTGAGACAACAAAATAATTTATATTCAAATCTATCAAATCAGTAAGTAAACCCACTCCTATTTCTCCTGAGGCCTTTAACATGTCAGCAGTCAACCCAGACACACCCGTCACCTTCTCCAACTGCATTCTGCCTATTGCTTTGTTCACAATGGATGCATCAATCAAAGGCCAAGGGCCAAACACTAGATCTGCTGACTCCAAATCTTCCCTGCTCCGGTCAAATTCTATACTCAGCAACTGGTTACAATGCTCTCTCCAAGCAGCTTTTTAATATCCTCACTGTCCACCACTACCTTTCCTTCATCATCATGCATGTTTTTAATATCCTCACTGTCCACCACTACCATTCCTTTATCATTCTTCACACACTGCTCACCTATGACATCCCTGTTTTCCCTCTTCATCTGATCTGCCACCTTAAATACCATATTCTTCCTTTTCACACCATTTAGGTTATCCAGTAAAAATCTCCGAGACTCAGATTTTGCCCTGTATACCTACTTTCTGGCCTTATGCTAGGCAACAAAGTATTTCTTCTCTGTTACCATCCCTTTTCCAATCCAGGAAAAGACTTCTTTTCTCCTTATCTGCAGTTTCAACACCCTCATCCCACAACCATATTAACTCATGTCTTGGAGGGCCCCTTGTCCATTCAGTCATACACTGAATCAGTAACTCAGATGAGATTGCTCCTGAGACCTCTGTACTGTACATTAACACTACTGTCAATGGCTCCATGTCAAGGAACCACTCTACTCAACTCACTATACAAGGCATCCCTTACTGCTTGGTTTTTCAATGTCCATATTTTCCTCACAGGTACATAAGCCCTCTTCTTCACCATCCACTCCTTATCCTGTGGATTGCAAGCCACAGCTCAGGCTGCGCTGGAAGTGCATCACCGTAAACAACTTGACCCCTATGCAAACTTACGCATGGCGCTACACAGACGGAGAGAGAGATATTTTTTTTATTTTCACCAGATGATGCCCTGGATGTTTATCTTCAAGTTTATAATAAACAAAAACAAAGTTTTTTTATTTTATTCATTTTTTCACTACTCCTGTACATAAACTTACGCATGGCCCTACGCAAAGACGGAGAGAGAGAGATTTTTTTTCTCGTTTCACCAGATTATACCCTGGATGTTTTAAGTTTATAATAAATAAAAACTAAAAAAAAAAAAAAAAACTTTTTTCCTTTGTTTTTTGCACACCACGGGGTGGGATAAAAAAAGGTAATTATACAATCCACGGGTTAGAGACCATGTCATACCAGTAATTTGTGTTGTTGCACGCACTCTTTGCTCCCTATAAATTTTACATCCTTCACCAGTCTCCTATCAGCCTTCCTGACCATATCAGCCTTCCTGACCATATCAGCCTTCCTGACCAGGAAATAGTCAATCTGGCAACTATTACCACCAGACTCATGTGTAATCTCTTCCATCCATCTATCCATCATCCAATCCTCTGTCGCCCCATAAGAAGCAATGGAACCTGAGGCTAGGCAAATTGGTCCTGACATTTAAGATGAGAGTGACCAGCCTCATTCATCCCTGAGTGGCATTACATGAGCAATAAACTCCAACCACCCCTTGGACATAATCCTACATGGGCTCACTCTGATTGAAGCCCCTTAATTACCTACTAAACCACCAGGCGCCATAATTTGGTTATATGGTTACCACCCAACATAGTAAATGGTTTTCTAGTGTACAGGAAACCATTTGGCTTGTCACTCAGTGTAGAGTCATCCATAAGCAGAAGGAAGAGGAAAGAAAGAGAGAAGGAGTGTAAAGTCACCTGTAGGCAGAAGGAAGAGGAAAGAATGAAGGAAAGAAAGACAGAAGAGAAAGGATGAAAGAGAGGAAAGGGTGGACACCCAAAGCAGAACTACACTGATGTAATCTCTTTCTTTTCCTAATATGTGTGTTGCACACAATCATGTTCACTGTCTCCCCAAATTCAAGAATCCTTTTCTCCTCCACATTCCACATACCATATGCGCATCCCCCATGGACCTTTGAGTTGCTTCACTCACAGGACCATTTAAATTCCTACCCAAAACTACAATCTCATTATCCTCCACACCACCAACCACACATATCAAGTCATCCCAGAATCTATCTTTTTCTACATCATCCAAACCAACCTGTGGAGCATAAGCTGACATAACTGAAATCATGAGTTTGCCAAGCAATATTTTAATTGTTATAATCCTTTCATTTACTCTCGTTACATTCATGACATTCCACCCATTTCTTCTCAACCAGCACATTCAAACCTCCATATCCATCTGCACTTCCCTGCCAAAATACATGCAGTCCCTCCCAATAAACATCCAAACTGACCCTCCCCTGAACCTGACTTCCTGTATGCAACAGACATCCACCTGCCTCTTACTCAGAATCTCTAATACTTACCCTCCTCTTCCCTTCAAACTACACAAACTCCATGATACCAATCAGAATCTCATGGGTGATCTGATTTCCACAGATTGGCATTTATTGCTCTTTCTTTTCATTATTGTCATGAGCCTGGTAAATAAAGGAGGTCATAGACCACAGGCCCCACCCAAAAGCACAATAACAAGGCTACGCATGGAACCTAGGACCCATAGTCTACCAGTCGTGGCCACTGGCTGTGGAAGTGAGCTGTGAGGCACCCTGCCAGGACAGCTACAGGAACACCCTCAATGTGTGTATTGGCACTGTAACTGCCCTGCCATCATGCACCCACTGATAGAGCAGCCTCCAGGGGTGCTGCCCCCAAGTTCGGGCCCCTCTCTATTGGGTGGAAGCAGCAACCTGGGAACAGTAATGCCTTCTACCCTCTCACATAAATATAATCCCAACCCACGCAGGTCCCAAAACTATGCTGGCAAACCCTGTGCCATGCCTTCCCTCAGGTATGCCGCTAGGTAGCAAGAGTAGGCTGACCTACTCTGTGTGTTAGTGTCACAGTGAAAGGGTCAGCAAAGGGGGAAAGTCAGGATATCCTGATGGCTAGTGAGACAGGAGCTCCACCTCTTTTTATCACCAGCATTCCCATCCACCTCAGTGTACCGCCCTGATTAGCTGGTGCTACAGCCACACCCTACATCTCCCAAAAAGCCTACATCAGCAAGGACGAATGATGTATACCCAGCTTTAAGGCAATCAAGAACTGCCTCACCCTCTTCCTTGATTCAAACACAGAGGAGGACTTTAAACATTGCTGCTCCAGCCCATGGACCAGGGGGTGATTGTTACCTCCAAGGCTTACTACCTCTGCCACACCATGGAACAAACAGCAAGGGCAAGTTATTTCAAGGAGACTGACATAGTGTATCTCTTTTTGTTTCATTTAATTTTTAAAGACTCCAACATGCTTGCATGCATCAGCCTTGGTTACCTAATGGTGGCTCTCCATGCTGCTTGATCTCTGGCAGCTTCCCTATTCAGTCCCTTATCTCTGGAGTCAAACACAAAGACCTCATCCCAGGTCTCTTTCGGTGTACCTCTCACAACCCTACCCCTAATGTTAACACTTCTCAGTTTCTGCACCCAATTATCATCCCCCATCAATAACATCATGATAACACAGAAAGAGATTCAGGCTCAATGCCCTCTGGAGGAAGGTATGAGTGTGTCCACTTCTTCAAGGGGTTCTCAGCAGTGGAGAGCATCTGTTGAGAAATCATCAACGAGACAGGGTTTTGAGGTTGATGAGGCTGATATCCAAGGCATCCTGGGCAACCAAACCAAGCAGCTGTCACAGAGGAGCTCACTCAACTAACAGAATGGGCGGCTAAGGCACAGGATGGTGGTGAAGATGGTGGGGAGGAGGATGAGCCAGTTTGTGTTCTGGACATCAGGACACTAAAGGAGTTCCAAACCAAGACTGATGACACCACTGTCAACATCTAGGACATGGAACCAAACTTGGCAAGGACTGACATGACAATGTATGGTACAGAACAACACTTGAAGCAATACAGGAAGTTCCTGGTGAATAAGAAAAAAGTAAGACAGCAAATCATCACCTTCTTCCTTCCCTGTATGACAAGCACCAGCACCGAGGAAATTCTGAGGCCACCAATGAGTGGGGTGCAAACACTACACCCTGTCTCATCTGCCTCCATCACTAGCCTCCTCATCTTCATCACTGCCTGGCTCACTCATACCCACTGCCTCATCACACGTATCATTCCTTGCCTTGCTGCATTGCTCTCCCAGAGGCTAACAGCATCAATCTCCTTCCGCCTCACTGCATTGCTCTCCCGTCATCTCACTGCACTGCTCCCCATCCACTAAATGGCTACGCCCTCCCACAGCCTCACTGCTTCACTCTCTCCATTGCCCATCACCTCCTCCTGATGACCTAGAGTGATCACACAGGCCCTCCAGCTGTCCCTCAGCCTGGGGGTGGGGGCAAATGGTGATGACTTGGACAAGAATATGATGCTTCAGGTGGGTGGTAGAAATGTTTTTTGAGATTTCAGATTATGTGACCCCTGACCTCCAACAAATCCCTACTGAACCCCATATTAAATCAACGCTGATTTATGATCACTCGTATGCAGTTGGTTCCTACTCACGGTAACTCAATCGTAAATAGGATCATTACTTTATATATGTGACTTTTGGTTATGTCAGTGACCTCAATTTCTGCGTAAGTTAGCTGTTCCCACTTGCTATCATATGCATGTGATCCACTTTTGTTTGGTTGTATTTGGGTCACTTCTGCTATTGGCAGGCAACATATGAGGCGTCACGTGGAGTAGTCAGACAAGCGACAGTTTTTAAAAGCTGCAGAAATTGTGTTAGAAGTTTTCCAAACTTCAAACATCAACAACTTTGTTAGTAACCAAGGTATCAACTTAATTTTTTTTTTTTTTTTTTTTTTAAGCTTAGCTCAAGCTGAAAATGACCCATGTGATGCATTTTAAATAATGGGATGAAAATTAACATTAGTATTAGTATTAGTAAGGTACTAATTTTTCAAGTACTAGAAGTATTAGTAGCAGAAGTTGTTGGTTTTGTAGAAATATTAGTATTGGCTATAGCATTTGATTTTTCATGTAGTAGTAGTAGTACTTGTTGTTGTTGTAAATGACAGACTTATTTTAGGAGGAGGAGGAGGAGAAGGAGGAGGAGGAGGAGAAGGAGGAGGAGGAGGAGGAGGAGGAGAAGGAGGAGGAGGAGGAGGACACTGATTCACTCTCACAACAACCTGTAAACACTTCCCCCAATGTTCAACAATCCTTAACAGTAGTATTGTTACCTATTAGTATCAGTATTAGCAGTAGTAATACTAGGTAATAGTACGAAATAGTAGAAGAACTACAACAAGGGATGCCAGCATTATTCCCAGCACCAATGCATGTTATGCTAGCCAGCTGCTGTGTGTAATAAACACGAGAAAAATTAAATTAAATAAAATTAAATAAAATAAAAATAAAAATAAAAATGCAATTAATTTTTCATTTGTATAAAAAAATAAAATCTGTCAGTAGTTTGTTGTTAGAAACATTGAGCACGAAGCATAGGATCTGGCAATCGTGGCGTCTCAGCACAAGGAGTGGTGGATGTCTGACTCCTCGTCGCACTCACAGCACTCACTCAGCCAGGCGAGGTGGCAGTCGAAGCCCCTTACATTTCGGAGGACTTTCGATCATATTTACAGTTGCGTTTCCAGACAAGTGACTTGCACAGATAAAGGGGGAAGGGTCAAAATAGTGGTATATGCACCTAACTCCAAACTGGCAACTCTGTTGCTTGTCTGACTACTCCATGAGACGCCTCATATAATGAATGTTATGATGGATAGGAATTTTACTCATTCAGCACATGGTGCTCCTGGCCATCTACCAAGCATCAAGTTATACAGTACAGTACAAAAATACTGGCCATGAAGAGATACTTCCCACATTCTATGAACATTTCTAACATAACATCTTGCAAACTAAGGTACAGGACTCAGGTGTTGTTATACATTTGTTCAGTATTTGATAAATCAACAGAACAATGAACTAAATGTTATACCCAGTTTCACAATAACAACATCGAAATTTGGCTTGCTTATGCGATAATTGTGATGGCTGCTTACGGTAATCCCAAGCATACATAGTGCCTCTCACGCAAGCTATCAGTCTGAGATCTGAGTCAACATGGCCATCCAGATTTTACATTCACTGTGATCATCTCCCATTCATTCAGTTTCATGAGTGCAAGGCCATTGAAACACCACTGTTATCACCAAATCACAGTGCATGTGCACCACAAATAGTGCTGTGTGCGATATTTAAATGGACTGATAACTTTTTGTGTGTGAAATACTGAAACTTGTAACTTTGAAATCATGTCTGACAAGAAGGCTACCCCAAGTCAAAAGCATGGTATGACTGAGGGCATTGAGGGTAAGCCTAAAAGGGTAATTCTTTTTTTTCCGACTTAAGGTTATATGGTACTTGGCTCTCTCCCTATCCCCACTGAACTCATGTTATATTGACCTCAGTATATGACAAATCGTTATGCAATGAGTTTTCACTTGAAGTAACCCCTAACACATCATAAGGCATGACTGAACTGTTGTTGTTATTATTTCTTAACCCTGGCCTGTCTCATCAAGAATACCCACTGACCACAGGTACTCCACTGCTCCTGTGGAGCCATCCTACAGAATACAGTACAGTACATATATGTAGGAATCCAGCACCCCCCTCTGGTATACAGCACCTCACCAGTGTCAGACCACAGTCCTTCCCACTGCCAGGTGCAGGGAATTACGAGAGTTTAGCTCCCACATGGATACTGCAGCTGCTCACATGTAGGCTCCTTATCTACAACAATGAGATAGTGTTCCACAGCTCAACAGCAGGAAGCTAAGCTATTCATAAGTACACTTGTCATGTCTGACAAGAAGGCTACCCCAAGTCAACAGCCCACTTAAATATCGTGGTGAAAAAAGTATATCTGAGCGAATTCTAAGGAGGGAGAAGGCAAGGTAGGCCAAGGAGAAGGTGGAGAGATATGGTGGATGAATGTGTGAGGACAAGAGGTTTGGAAGTCAGTGAGGCTAGGGAACTGACAGGAGATCAAGCTGGCTGGATGAATTTTGTGAGGAGAAGTGCATGATCAGGGATTCTTGGCACCCCTTTTTAACATGGCAGCGTCTGGATTGACTCTGTCAGATAAGATTATGTGAAGCTACAGAACGTGGTGAATGTTTTTGGCGTATCCAATAGAGCCAGGATTCTGGGGACTTGAATGATGAGTGAATGGAACTGTGGCCCATTGGATTGGACAAATTTGGGCTGTCTGGACATTGCTACTCCTCACCCTGCCCTAGGGTGGGAAAGGAGGTCCGGATGGAAGAAAAAAAAAAAAAAAAAAAACTTACCACAAAAAAGGAACTCTGGTGAGCTTACAAACAATCAGTCAGACTGGCTGTGTTCACGACCACTGATTGTACTGTCCATGAAGCACTTTTTCTTTCACCAAGCACTTGCATTATACTACCCATTTTGTAAGTTCATTTTGTGTACACAGAAGTTTCATCTGAAAGAAAAATAAAACTGATAAGTTTTAAGAGGTACTGTGCCAATAATGATTTAAAGCAATACATATACCCTACATGACAAGGAAATAATTTATTGCCATAAACAACACTACCATGCATGCAGGGTTCTACCAAAAGCAGTACACACCCAGTATAACTGATAGGGTTACAAACAACAAACACGAGACAGTTTAGTTGTTTTAGCCAAGAAAAATTTTCAAAACTGAGATGACATTTTCACAGCCTGTTGGTCTTAACAGAACCAAGCAAGCCATCACAGCCCTCATTATTCATGGAATAAAAATCAGTAGCAAATGGAAGACAGAAACAGTGCTGTCTCAAAGGTACATTAGTGGCACTCAGTGATTTACTAATACTGTACGACACACCATAGTACATATTATATACAGTATACTGTATGTATACCAGTATATATGTGGTAGATTCTTGACCCACGGGGATGAAGTAAGGACCAGATGGAAAGAATATTTTGAAAGTCTGGCGAATGGGAATGGAGACAGTAAAGTGACACTTGCACAGGTGAAGAATGCTGTGAAGTGACTGAAAAATGGGAAAGTAGCTGGGGTTGATGAGGTGTATGCAGAGATGATTAAGTGCAATGGAGAGAAAGGAATGAATTGCTTGTTGGAGATATGTAAGAAAGAAGGTATGGATGAGTGAAACTATGCCAGCAGAGTGGAAAAAGGCAGTGATCATACCCCTGTACAAAAATTAAGGTGAGCAAAGTGAGTGCAGGAATTATCGTGGCATAAGTCTACTGAGTGTTCAGAAAGTAAGAGAGATATCAGAAGTCCTAGTGAGTGACAAACAGGGTGGCTTTAGGAGTGGCAGAGGATGTGTGGATCAAATATCTCCAGTAAGACAGACAGTGGACAAGGCATGTGTGAAGGACTATAATATGTTTATGGCATTTAAGGATCTGGAAAAAGTATACTACATACATCTCAGATGATTGACATTTGATTTTCGACCAAAAAAATGTTGGAGAACAAACAAAATATAACTACAGTACTTTGCAATATTAAAGGAAAGCTGCCTGAATGCCTTCGATAGTGTGTTTATAGCTGATGCCGACTGGACATGACACCACAAACAAACTCATATGTATTCAATTTAAAACCATAAACAAAAGTGGAAGCCTACCTGGAAGACCTGAACCCTAACTAGGGGGCTTTGCCCCCAGGACTCCCCAGTGATTATAAGCTACCTAACCTAGTGCAAACTATTATGTGCATCAGCTATATAAAACTGGCACCAAAACAGCATCGTGCATTAAGAGCATTCGTTAATCACTGGTGCAATCGTCACCCGACCATGCGATGGCAGAACACTCGGTCAGGTTGGTGAGCACATGACTGTGCTTGACAGGGGTAATAGTAGGGGTCTTGGGTGGAGCCATGGTGATTTTGTAGTATTCCAAGAGACCAAATAGAAATGCTGATGGATGAGGAGGCAACTGATCAGCAGGGCAAAGCACAGGAGACTGGGCAGCTCATCTGGTCTGCCTGGCGGCACACTCTGAATTATCAAAATGGCAAGGATAACCATGTCAAACAACAAAGAAGGGTATAGATTTATAAATGTCAAAACAACGAACTGTCAAATAATGATTGTCGAAAAACGAAGGCTAGGTGTGTGTGTGTGTGTGTGTGTGTGTGTGTGTGTGTGTGTGTGTGTGTGTGTGTGTGTGTGTGTGTGTGTGTGTGTGTGTGTGTGTGTGTGTGTGTGTGTGTGTGTGCGTGCGTGTGAGACGAACGCGTGCATGCGTGTACATATAAAAATATATATAGGCTGTATATATGTACTATATCAGTTCGGCAAATCAAATCGGTTACAGCACTACTCTTCACGGCATTCAACAGCTTCCCAGTTACTCCAAACATTCTACATACCTATTTTCCACGTTCCTTGTCTATCCACTGTGTCATATGCTTTCTCCAAATCCATGAAGGTTGCACATAACTTTTTTCCCTATGGATGAATATCTGATCTACACAACTTCTTCCCTTCCTAAAACCTCCCTGTTCTTCTCCAACTAATTCCTCTGTTACTTCCTTAACTCTGTCAGTAAGTATCCTACCACACTGTATACTTTTCCTTTTATATTAAGATGACAAATGCCCCAGTGATTACCACACACTTCTTTTCCCCCCTTTTTCAATGTACAGGGGAATACATCATCCACTCATTCGATGAAGTGCTGCTTTCGAGTATCTCCCCTTCCCTCTCTTCGTTTCTTTTTTCCTTCCTTTCTTGTCTGTCTTTATTTCCTTCATTCTTTCCTACTCCTTCTGCCTATGAAAGACTTTACTCTCTCTTCTGTCTTTCTTTCCTCTTCCTTCTGCCTATGGGTGACTTTACACTGGGTGACAAGCCAAATGATTTCCTGTACACCAGGAAACCATTTACTAAACTGGGTGGTAACCAAATTATTGCACCTGGTGGTTTAGTTGGTATGGTAATTATCAATCAATCATTTCCTGTGGCACCCCACGGGATGCATAGGGCCTCAAAACTCTCTCCACCAATATTTGTCTCTTGCCATCGCCTTCAGGTCCAACCAACACTCCTCTCCTGCTTCTTTTTTCATTGTCCTCAACCAGGTTTCCCTCGGCCTACCTCTACCTCTTCTTTCTCTAGCAGTCCACTCTGGCACATCCTGTGTTAAACTACCTTCTTTTCTGTATATGTGCCCCAGCCACTTCCAGCGAGACAGTCTCACATATTCATTAACTGGTTCCAATCTCGTAATATCCCTTACTATTGCATTTGTAACTCTGTCTTGCCACTTTACCCCAAGAATCCTTCTCAATAGTTTATTCTCAAATCCTAATACTTTCTGATCTGTTGCAATTGTACTGTACCATGACTCATGCCCGTATATTAAAATTGGTCTAACCATAGACTTGTAAATTTTCACTTTAGTATGTACCGAAAGCATATTATTATTCCAAACAGATTTCAACAATCCAACAGCTCACCAAGCCTGTCTAATCCTCTCCTCAATTTCATTGTTTAATGATCCATTAGATGATACAATCGTTTCCAGATATTTAAAGTTTTCTACATTCTTCACCACATTATTCCCAATTACACAATCGATTTGGTTCTCCACATTCATATGGTAATTAAGGTGGTCTAATTGGATTGAGCCTGTGCAGGTTTATATCCACGGGATGGTTGGGGTTTATTGCTCACATAATGCCACTCAATGATGAGTGAGGCTGGTCACTCTCATCTTTAATGTCAGGACCAACTTGCTTAGCCCCAGGCTTCTATGATTCTCATGGGGCACCACAAGCCTGGATGATGATGATGATGATGATGAAGAATTATACCTGACTTCCAATCCTCCTGGACTCTACTCTCCTCCCAGGCCTATCTGCACATCTTCTATGTCCATTCTACTATGGTACTATCTCTCCCCCATGCTTCAGCATTTCACCACACACACTCCATCAATTCCTGGGGCTTTCCCCATTCTGATTTTCTTCATTGCTTCTATTACTTCCATTCTACTAATCCCTTCCTCTCTTCTCACCTCCTACCTTCTCCCAGCCATTCCCCAGTCACTTATACTCTCATTACAGTACTGTACTTTCATTCTCTATGTTTAACATTTCCTTAAAGTGTTCTCTCCATCTGCTTACTTTTTCTTCTTTCTGCACAATCAATCTACCATTGTTATCTTTCACTCCCCTACTAACTTCACTATCATCCTGTGTAACTCTCTTTATCTTCTTCCAGAACATTTTCTTATTCCCTCCACTTTACACTCATATCCATCTATATTCCTCATCCACTCTCTTCTCACTAATCTTTTCACCTCTCTTCCTCTCTACATATAACTCTCTCTTGTCTCTAAACTTCCTCCATGCCTCTGCTTTCCATCCACTCATTATATAATTTCTTTTGTGCCACAGATTGCCTCACCTCTTCATTCCACCATGCTGTTCTTTGCACCCTCTTTTGGCTTCTCTTCACCCCACACACCACCTCATATGCTGCACAGATTTCTTCTGTGAATATACTGCACACACCTTCCACCACCCTCAACTGCTCCAGATCATAATCAGTAAACCTCAGCCTACAAGCTTACATTGAGGGGCAATGCACAATGATTATCAACCTGAAGTTTATCATCTCATATCAAACGACGCTATATCAATCTGGGCAGTACTTTCTATCAAGCTGCTTATAAATCAGTCATTTGTATTTGTCCCATTCTGGAAATTTGACGAGAGATGAAGATTTGCCTCACCTGGAAATCTTCCAACCTGAAACGACACAAGAAAACAAGGCAAACCTTCGTCTTCCAAGTTCTTATCAAGTAGCCAGTCCTTGCTTGGTGGGTTCTGAGGTTTCATGTGTTCTCACTGAACTCTGTTATGCTAGTACCAAACTCAGAACATTATATTTAGCTCATTTTCTCTTCTCAAGTTCTTGTTGTTGACCGACTAAATCCACAAATTGTAAACAAAGGTTTAAAGAACCAGAACGTTTATATAACAGCGTAAAGGATCCAATTCTCTTTGCTGGAGATTTACAATCTTTATTTTTGTTCCTCTACTGTCAGATCTATAGACGTCTGCATCTAATGCCATCTTCCTGGTTACAGCTTTTCAATCTCTCTCTCTCTCTCTCTCTCTCTCTCTCTTGTTCGACAAAAAAGGCCCAAACATTTTATATTCTATGGTGTTTATTAGTGTATGTCATATATTAACTTTGTGTTCAATTTAGTGTGGCTTCCTCTATTACAGTACTTGTGGACGGCCAAACTATAATATGGCTAAATGGCACTGTAGGAGTAAAGGGTAAAGAAAGGGCGAAAGAAATATGGAAATATCAAGAGAGGTAGGACAGAAGAGCAGAAGAGGACAGTAAGGAAAAACGGGAGACAAAAAGACCCATTTTAATCGCCTCTTACGACAAAGAGGGATACTGGCGAAGTATTCTTCCCCCACCATCCTCAGTGAATGGTAGGCCTACTTCAGCAGTCACTGCCTCGAACATAGTGGCAGAGACAAGTTGGGTGAACCTCAACAAACAGTTATTTTATATTATTTACCTTTCAGTACAGGCCTCATCCAACATTATGGATGACGATGAAAGCCAAATAGGAAAGAAACGTGTATATGAATTTTGATACAACAAAGTAATATGACCGTGTCCGGTCACTTTGCTCACATGTCATATTTCGCTTACAGGGAAGACTCCGTTCTAGTTTATTGAGATACGGTCAAATCGTCCGCGTGTCCTCACGTGATCTCGAACATGTGTTGACAACATAGCTTACAACATGTTTGGATACATGTATGAAGCAGTATTTGGACATACGTACGCCAACATGTTTCATTGCAACTTCGAACTTACTGGCAGCAGAGATGATGCGATATGTGTGGCCATACGATGCAACTGAGACTTTCTTTTGATGCTGCCAACATGATCAGGACGCTGCTACTCCGACCATGTTGGCTACTTGATCGTTTACAGGTTGCCAGCACCTGTTTCAACACATGTGTGAACGCGCACTTCGGTGACAAGCGAATATTTGATTCCCGCATTTGAATTAACGCGTGTTTGCGAGCAAGTAATAACGTCGATTATGTTGTAAGGGAGGATGTAGCTCTATGCAGATTCACCAGGTATGCATATTACCTGATTTTATCTCAGTAACATCTGTAGGCTATACATAGGCTGGCATTCGAAAACAAGCTCTGAAGGACCCAGAAAAAAAAAAAAAAAATGGAGAGTCGCAGGCCCAAATATTCACTCAATGGGATGAGCACATGAGAGACGATCACGGACGATAGGTGATGGTCATCTGATCAACTTTTGAGACCTGGCACCCATTTCACTGACCCAGTCGGCAGCTGATATGTGACCAGATAATATATGACCATATATCTTTTGTTTATTATATAATTTTACAGGTTCTAATAACAGCAGTCACTTGACATCATGTGTACATATCTAGAACCTTACAACATCCTTTCTGTATAATTTTATAGGCTTTAATAGTTGTAAAGTTTACTTAATTTGTGTAGCCTATATAACATCTAGTACATAAATAAACACATATAAAACCTGTGGACTATTTGACTTCAGTGAGAGCGAACCGACTCTTACGTGTACCGTGGGCGAATAAGCTCGAAATGTGGGAGAATTGACCGGTAACCAACACGATAATGAAAGAACGGTAGATAAGTGGCACTGAGGATTAACATAACTGTCAGATATGAATGGTCAGAGGCTATGGAAATCGGGAAAGGGGGTAAGAATTTCCCTTCATTTAAATGCACTCGACAGCAAAACAAATACTGCCAGCATGTTAAGCAAGACATATTTGCTGAAGGTGTGTGTAACATGACACCCCCCCCCCTTTTGTTCTACGAGTATATGTACTCAATACTTTTACAATATAAACATTTCAGTCAATCAAACAATAATAATTCATGGGCGCGTTTCTTGCGACCCTCAGTTGCGGCCACCGTCTGTCCAGGGAACCCTCTTCTCACTGATGGTCCAGCTGGGGAAACGGCAGGAACTGGAATCGTATAGACAATAATTCGTAGCCCCAGTTCACGTATTAGCAAGGAAGGAATTCGTATACTGTGCATTTTTATAAGCATGAACAATCAAGGAAGCTGGCCATGGGACCTGTGGGCAGTAAGGGGCACGTGGGTTCTTCTCTCTCTCTCTCTCTCTCTCTCTCTCTCTCTCTCTCTCTCTCTCTCTCTCTCTCTCTCTCTCTCTCCAAATACAGTAAATGGTTTCCTGGTGTACAGGAAACCATTTGCCTTGTCATTCAGTGTAGAGTACCCATAGGCAGAAGGAAGAGAAAAGAAATAAGGGAAGAAAGACAGATGAAAAATTGTAAAGTCACCTGTAGGCAGAAGAAAGTAAAGAATGATGGAAAGACAGAAGAGGAAGGAAAGAAAAGAGGAAAGGGCAGACACCCAATGCAACACTACATCGAGTAAGTGGATGGTGAGCGTCCCCACCTACCACTTATTTATATCTATCTATCTATCTATCTATTGCCAGACGCCTCAATCCCGTTTGGGGTGGCCACAAACAAATCGCCTCCAAGTCGCCCTGTCCCCCGCCATTTCACTCCCCTGCTCCCAACTCACACCCCCCTCTCTCATATACCTCTCCACCCCATCCCTCCATCTCATCCTCGGCCTCCCCCTCCCTCTTCCCCCCTCCACCTCACTCACATACACTCTCTTCGTCAGTCTTTCACCCTCCATCCTCTCCACATGGCCAAACCACCTCAGTGTGTTCCTCATAATGCTTCCTATCACATCCACATCCACACCACAACGCTCCTTTATATCCTCATTCGTCAGCCTGTCTCTCCATGTGACTCCACAGGCTCCTCTTAAATAACTCATTTCCACTGCTCTCACTCTTGACTTGTGTCCTTCCAACAACGTCCAAGCTTCACTTCCATACGTTAGAGTTGGAATCACAATACTGTCATGTAGCAACTTTTTCACTTCCATGCTCACTTCCCTGTTTCTTATCACTGCTTTCAAAGAACCAGCAACCTTTCTTCCCTGCTGTACCCTTTCAAGCACTTCACCCTCCAAACCTCCATCCTTACTCATCACACTACCCAAGTACTTAAACGTACTCACATTTTCCAATTCCTCACCATCCAACCTTCCTGTACATTCACTGACTTCACCTCTCTCAAAGACCATCACTTCACTCATCCCTACATTCACCTTTAGATTCCGTTTCTTACACACTCTCCCAAACTCATCCACCAAGCTTTGCAGCTCCCCTTCGTCTTCACTCAACAACACAGTATCATCTGCAGACAACAGTACAGGGAGTTTCCAAACACTATCCTCTCTCACCAGGGCCACTCCAACATCCACTACCCTACCTTGTACCTCTTTTATTACCCCATCCATGTACAGATTGAACAACCATGGAGACATGGCACATCCCTGTTTCAACCCAACTTTCAAAGAGAAAAATTCACTTAGTTCACCATCCACACGCACTGCAGCCTTCTCACCATCGTACATACTCATCACAGCATTCAACAACTTCCCATCTACTCCATATATTATTAACACTTTCCACAATCCTTGTCTATCCACCCTATCATATGCTTTCTCCAAAGCCATGAAAGCCGCATACAACTTCTTTCCCTTCTCTAGAAACTTTTCCACTAAAGATCTAAGAATGAATATCTGATCTACACAACCTCTTCCCTTCCTAAAGCCTCCCTGTTCTTCTCCAACTAATTTCTCTGTTCTTTCTCTAACTCTGTCAATAAGTATCCTACTATACACTTTTCCTATTATACTAAGAAGACAAATGCCCCCATGATTACCACACACTTCTTTTTTCCCTTTTCCTTTGTACAAGGGATTAATTATACCTGACTTCCAATCCTCCGGGACTCTACCTTCCTCCCAGGCCAATCTGCACATCTTCCACATCCATTCTACTACTATCTCTCCCCCATGCTTCAGCATTTCACCACACACTCCATCAATTCCTGGGGCTTTCCCCGATTTAACTTTCTTCATTGCTTCCACAACTTCTATCCTACTGATTTCTTCCTGTCTTCTCACCTCCCTCCTTCTCCCAGCCATTCCCCAGCCACTTATACTCGCATTACTTCCATCCTCTATGTTCAACAATTCCTTAAAATGTTCTCTCCATCTGCTCACTTTTTCTCCCTTCTCCACTAGTAATCTACAATTTTTATCTTTCACTCCCCTGCTAACTTCACTTCCACCCTGTCTTACTCTTTTCACCTCTTTCCAGAACATTTTCTTACAGTCCCTCCACTTTACACTCAAATTCCTCCCAAATTCCTCATCCACTCTCTTCTTACTCTCTCTTACTAATCTTTTCACCTCTCTCTTTCTTTCTACATATAACTCTCTCTTCCGCCTCTCAACTTCTTCCACGCCCCTATTTCTCATCCATTCATTGTATGCTTTCTTCTTTTGTGCCACAGCCTGTCTCACCTCTTCAGTTCACCACGCTGTTCCTTGCACCCCCCTCCGTCTTCTCTTCCTTCCACACACCACATTACATGCTGCACATATTTCTTCTGTAAATATCCTACACACACCTTCCACATCTCCCATCTGCTCCACTTCTCTCTTATACTCTGCCTTTTTCTCATCCTCTTGTAACCTTTCCACTCTCCTTGCAACTACTCCTTCCTCTCGTCTTTCCCTTCTTCTATTATATATATATATATATATATATATATATATATATATATATATATATATATATATATATATATATATATATATATATATATATATATATATATATATATATATATATATATATATATATATATATATATATATATATATATATATATATTCACATGCATTCTCCTCGCCAGTCTCGCTCTCCATTCTCTCCGCATGGCCAAACCACCTCAATGTGTTTCTCCTAACAAGTCCACATCACAATGCTCCTTTACTTCCTCATCTGTTAGTCTGTCTCTCCAGGTAACTCCACATGCTCCTTTCAAATAACTCATTTCCACTGCTCTCACACTTGACTTGTGTCCCTCCAACAAGTGGAGGAGCAGTGTGGAAGGAGGCCAAGGATGAGATAGAGGGATGGAGTGGAGAGGTATATGAGAGAGGGGGGTGTGAGCTAGGAGCAGGGTAGTGAAATGGCGTGAGACAGGGCAACATGAAGGCTATTTGTTTTTGGCCACCCCTTACGGGAATAATGTGTCTCGCAAAATATATATATATATATATATATATATATATATATATATATATATATATATATATATATATAGGGGGAGGCGGTGGCTCAATCGGTAGAAAGTTGGCCTGCAGTCCATACGGACCCGGGTTCAAATCCCGCTGAGGCAGGGAACAGTTTAAGGATTTGAATTTCATTAAAAGAAAAAAAAAAATCAGACTTTACTGATCTACCAGAAGACCCGCCGTCATGTCGTAAAAATACCCCCGCTAATACCAATACATCAGTCCTATATGAGACAGCCCTAGCATGTATTCAGTATGGATGATGGGTGTTAGCGCCGAAGTGGTGACATGTAGAGGTGTGCGGTGAGGACTACTGGGCCTTGAAATCAGGCTGTGAAGCCTATGCCCAGAGTCGGTCATATATATATATATATATATATATATATATATATATATATATATATATATATATATATGTGTGTGTGTGTGTGTGTATTCCCCAGCACACTATATCTTTTTATATTGTCATATCCTACCTTAATGTGAACAGACTAGCCAAAGCATTTCTATTAAGCACAATTTTTATTCTCTCCAAATCTGTTTTCAAATTTACTTTTACAATCCCTGTTCAGCTCACCTTTAATTACTTGTTGTTCCTCCTCAGATTTAAAAAAAAAAAAATCGTAATTGCAACAAATGTTAATGTAATTTCTTTTGTTGAAGATGGTTGTAAAGTATAAATACTTGACGTCTTTTTGTTGTATGCACCACAGACAGTGTGCAGGACTAAAACAGTCAAAAACATCTAAACCCCCAACTTAAAAAAAAAAAAAAAAAAAAAAAAAAAAAAAAAAAAAAAGAGGTTGAATATGATCGCAAAATCAGAAAGAGAAAGCACAAAGGTAGGAGAACTATTATATGTGTCCACTGCAATGAGCTATACCATTATTCAAGTTTTTCCCTTTTTCTCCAAGTCCCAAGGTTTGCTTCCATCAGCTCCACCCCCTACCCTGGGAAGGGAGGGGGGGGGGAAGAATACTTCCCCAGTATTCTAGCTTGTTGTAAGAGGCAACTAAAAGGGGCCTTTTTGTCCCGTCTTTCTCTCCTTACTGTCCTCTTCTGTCACACCTCTCTTCTTGACATTTCCACGTATTTACTGGCATTAATTTCCAGCTGCTCCTACTGTGCCATAAAACCATATTATGGTTTGCTGCTATTTCATCATTTTTCCTTCCTTCCTTCCATCAACTCAAAAAGGTACTACAAAAGGGCTAATAAAACCCTCTACTTGAGTTAGAAACTATCTTTTAATTCTCTGGTACAGTTTACATGAGAAGTGAGGGCTTCCACACACTCTTTGACAGTCACTAACAGTTTAAAAATTCATTGTATGAATTTCCCTAAACTTTAAAAATGACAATCTTGAGATCACAATGTTAAACCACTTTGCTTTGTACACAGTACATTAAAAACACTTTTAGTGATTCTGGTCAACTGCATAAATCTATCTTCATAAAAATTAAAAACAATTTATATAAGCTTCAGTACACTTGACAGTCAACAGAGTATGCATGAAGCCTTGCTAGACTTTGGTCTCTGAAGAAAATGTGAGGCGGCGGCAGTTACAAATTAAAAGTACAAACTCTTAACCATAGATAGGAACACAGCTCGAATGAGGATATACGTAAAAAGAAGCACTAAAAAGTTTCATATATATAATATGTATACAGACTTTAAAAAAAAAAAAAAAAAAAAAAAAAAAAAAAAAAAGGATGTCTATATATAATATGTATAGAAAAAAAAAAAAGAAAAGAAAAAAAAAAAAGGGATGTCTTCTGGGACCAAAGTCGCTACCAAGAACTGGGGTCTGAGGTCACGGAGCTGCAGTGGTTGTGGTGGAGCCTACGTGGGGATGTGAGGGAGAGGGGAGGAGACAGAGCAAGGGAAGAGGAGTGGAGGTTTAAAGCTCAGATACTGCACTGAGGGAGTCTAAAGGAGGGTGGTGTGTGTGTGGGGGGGGGGAGGGAGTGAGACCAGTAAGATAAATAAAAGGACATATTTTTTTCTTCTGTACACAGCTATGTACACAAAAAAATAAAAAAAAAACTAAACCATAAAATAACAAAAGGTATTCATTGGGCTGACAGGTACACAGGATACATTATGATAAACCTATAAATAAATGCATTAATTCGTCTAGACAGTGAACCTCCAGTGCACCTAGTCAGCCTCAATTATATCACACTGCATTCACAACTGCACTCACATTAACGGCTTATTATAGGGAGCTTGATCCAGCAGGACTAAAACCCTGGGCCTCAGTTATTTTACAAACAGGCAGAATCAGAATTAAGTGGCCTCACATCACGACAATCTGTTTTAGAAAATGCAATGCCAATATGTGAGAACTCACTGGTAATGTTCACATCTTTTTGTCCTCAACAGATAAACTAGATTAAGTATACCTGTACTGGGTATTGGCTAGACTGGCGGCTGATATGCTTGAATCAGATAACATATGTGCAGCTATTTTTACTGATACCCTTGAGGTGCTCTATCACTGGCAGGACATTTAAGTGAGAACATCACAAGTGACCAACAGTCAAAATTGTCCCAGCATTTTCCCCATATTCTATTACTGATGCATTCAAAGTTTGCTAGTACCATCAACTGATTTCTGCACTGCCATAACAATGTGAAGGGTGAGGTTAGTCAACTGTGGCCCCGATTACTTGTGCGCGCCCCCTACTTCGATTCATACATGCAAGTTGCATGATGTACATCTTTCCATGCCCTACTCAGATCAGGCAAGTTTGGTGTTGTTGCCTTGAAGTGGTGCCACTGTGCGAACTACCTGGCATTGTTCTGATGTTTCTCCTCATGGGTAAGAGTTAAGAATGTTAAGTATTCATCTGAATGCTGTTACTAAGTTTTATGACCAAGGCCATTTTGTTTGTTTTGGAGTTAATCAAATCTTCACTTCTTAAGAGCATTTCAGACTATTGAACAACTTGTGTCATTATAGTAACTGGTCCATTGGTTATTTATTCTGTTATGCCTGTGTGTAATGGATACATTGATTAAAAAAATAACATCTCACATGTGCTAGACTCTATTGTATCTAATCTTATGTGTTTCTGTACACATACACTTTTCCTACAGTTAGGCTGAAGATATAAGTTGTTACGTTATATTCAGTGTTCAAGAAACACACGAGGCAGACACAGGTGTCAATAGGGTTCAGAAACTCTTAACTCTTTATGACAGTATTGAGGCACAGAAGTCAGGGTGCCTCCACAATGGCTCCACCACAGAGGACACTGCTCTAAATTCAGTCAGACTAAAACTATCCCAATGACAT
Source organism: Coenobita brevimanus (assembly GCF_032717465.1). Classification (NCBI taxonomy): domain Eukaryota; kingdom Metazoa; phylum Arthropoda; class Malacostraca; order Decapoda; family Coenobitidae; genus Coenobita; species Coenobita brevimanus. Next base: position 33,322,470 of record NC_136979.1, read on the forward strand.
GAGCCAGCCGTTTAGTTTGGTCTTGCGAGTCTTTATTTACATGCGGTTGTGTAAGGGAGGGGTGGCAGGGATGAGGGGGTAGGAACCTACGGTGAAACATGCTTCTTGCATCTCAATTCCTAAAACTGAGGACAACCAACACGGACTAAAATATTTGCAAGTTCCTAATGAAGACAACATTATGCACATTGTCATTTTGATGTCATGATATTGATTTGCTTTATATATATATATATATATATATATATATATATACATACATATATTTATATATATATATATATATATATATATATATATATATATATATATATATATATATATATATATATATATATATATATATATATATATATACATACATAATTTTATATATATATAATATATATATATATATATACGGTATATATATACATACATAATTTTATATATATATATATATATATATATATACATACATAATTTTATATATATATATATATATTTTTTTTTTATTTTTTTTTTTATTAATGATGCTACTGTGGACACCATTGCATAGCCACAATCATTTATTTTATTCTACAAAAACTTGCTGATCTAACTACTTCATCTTGAGGGGGAGGGGGAGGAAAAATTGTCATGGCATTCGAGCTAAACATGTAAAAGGGCTTGCAGCCCCTCCACTACATTTTTGGGTGGGTAAATATACACTGCTGCATGATGAAAGGGAAATTCCACTTTCAAGCCTTGTTGCTCTGCCGACACTTTTTTTTTTTTTTTTTTTTTTTTTTTTTGAACTGGTATACCTTCTTGGTGTTTGATCCACTTTTCTTTTATCGTCAGGTCACAGTAAATCCTCAATGTGGGCATAATTACCCAAACTGCACGGTACACAACACACATACTTGTCTGTGGAGGTATATTTTCACCCAAACTAAACATTTCTTTGCAAAAGTGTCCAAGTTTGTGTTTGTGTTTGAATGTGCATCTGCCACAACATTCCCTACGTGCTACAAATCCCATCACTCACTTTCATTGCTTATACTACTGTTAATAGTTTCTGCTGCTTTCATTTAGACGTAACGGTCCTCGTTTTCTAGCATTCACATAACCTTTTTTTTTCTTTCCCCCACTCACAGTAATTTTTGGAGACTGTGAAGAGCAAACACTGCAAAGTCTAAGGTAAACACCTCCATGTATCACAGTTCTTCCAAAATCCCAAACCATAAAAGTAAAATGTACATGTACCACTGCCAGTGTCAATCGCCACAGCCACAAACACGGAAGGAAAAAATGTCTAAGCACCTGAATTTCCTGCCTTTCATTTACCCTTATCTTCATCACAAAGTGCAGCAACACATGTACAAGCACCTGAGTCATCTCTTCATCTCATTGTCTGCTGGTGCTATAAATCACAAAGACAAAATTTCATAAAATGCCTGAGCACCATTTTGTTGTCCATCATCAAAACATTCCCCCCTTCTCAGATTACACCCAAGCACCTTTTCTTTTCATATTTCTAGTTTATCTTGAATAACCCCATTGGGTCCCAGCTGGCCAATATGTCACTCAAAGAGGGCAAGGATGTCATCAGTGTCTTGTGCAGCTGAGAGCCCTGCACCTGCTGGAGTGTTACCAGCTCCCTGACCCTGGGATGATGCACCAGAGGAGGGTGGGGTGTTGTAGTCAGGCTGCTCTAGGTATGATAACAGCTCCAGTGGATCCATTGGGTCCACACCACTATTGAATACCTGTGGATAAACTTACAGTCAGTATAACATTACACTAACTGTTGTTTGTACATAGTGAGAGTAAAAGTTGGTCATCATCACAATCAACATCATCACCATCATCATCATCATATGGTGAAAGTAAAAGTTGGTCATCATCATTGTCATCATGGCCTTTTTTAAAACCCAAGATGGGGTGAAGTAGGTCCAGAGAGTGAGAAAAACATGAAGGGCCTAAAGAGAGAACTATCAATAGCATGCCAAATTACAGTACATGGGTCACAATCTCATTTACCATTCAAGCCCTTGTAATCCTGACCACCTCAAAGCATAACAACACCCACATACACACTTGGGTCACGCTCTCATTTATCATTCAAGCCCCTGCAATCCTGACTCCACCTCAGAGGCATAACCATACTCACACACTTTACTTTACCTATCAGCAGCAGCCAATCCGATGACTTAAAGTTAGAAATATAATTAAACCCACGAACGTGTACTAACAATAGTGAGTGACTTCAAAATACTCAAATTGTCTTAATGAACACAGCATTTTTTCCATGGGTTACCAAAGCAGCCAATTATGGAATATTAGGCAACACATTGTATAAAAAATGGGGCAGTGAAACCGGAATATGTAAATGATGAACTCTAAAAGGTCGGAAAGCCAAGATGATGGCTTGCATTATCAAATGAACACGTGAGAGCTAGGTTTAAAAGTTAAGGTAGCAAGTGAACTAACAAAAAAGATACAAAGACAGATGAATTATGTCTGCAGATGAACATGGGAGGGTTTACATCAGTTTTACCTGATTATTAATGGCATGATTCTATGGCACAGTTATGTCTGCAGATGAACATGGCAGGGTTTACATCAGTTTTACCTGACAAGTTAATGGCATGATTCTATGGCACAGTTATTACAAGACTGACTTCCTCAAAGTAAAAAATGTGAATGGGCTCAATCTGTGAGGTGGTGCAAAAACTCTGAAGGTCTCAATGACATAAATAGATGAATACATGTCCCATTTCACTAGGCATATTGCTAATTAACATTTATTTTGTGTTTTCCTTTTCCTGTTCCTGGACCCTGTTCACCCAATCTATTAGCAGGAAACATGGTCTGGAGGATGACTCTAGTGCTGACAAAGTGAAAATGGGAAAAAAATATGGTACAATTTTGAAAACACCCTTCTGACCCTGGCAATCCTATATTACCCTCTCTGAAGTTCAGAGGTTCAAGACTAGGCTCCTACTGTTCTGTGGATTTTAGGGTAGATTACCAGTCTATACCCCCTGGTGGCATTACATAACTGAACAGCCTCTAGTTGCTACCTGGCGATACCTACGCACATGGCAAGGCCATCACTCTAGTCAAGGCATTCTAACAACTATGCCACCTTCTCATGTCCAGAAAGGAAGAATACTGATTACAAAAGTTTAAGTTACAAATATTCAAACAAACAGCATTTAATTTTTTATCAAGTACTAAGAACAAAACTGAACTTACACTGACATCCAGAGAGTCCTGTCCATCTCCACCTAAGGGGTCAAAGGTGAGTGTGGGTAGGTCACTCATCTCATTGCAGGCTGTGGTGTGAGGGTCAGGGGCAGGTGTGGTGGCAGCTGGGGTAGTAGTACTGGTGTTGTTGCCAGATGTGCATGTGCCTGCAACAATCAAAGACTCAGTTTTTGCACCTATCAACCCGACAAAATCTTCCACGGGTATACCCACTAATGTTTGATAATATTCAGCTTAATCCTGCATCATCCTTAAACATGCTTGGGGTTTCATTTACTCGGGACTTGTCTTGGAAAGATCATATTACATCTCTTGTAAAATCTGCTTCCAAGAGATTGTGTGTGCTAAGCCGACTCCGTTCCTTCTTTACCCCTGCACAATTGTTGATTCTATACAGGGGTTTTATCCGCCCCTGTGTAGAGTACAACTCTCATGTGTGGGGAGGCTCCCCACATACAGCTCTTCTCAATAGGGTGGAGTCAAAGGCTTTTCGCCTCATTAGCTCTCCACCTCTTACTGACTCCCTTCAACCTTTGTCTCTTCGCCGCACTGTTGCATCTTTATCTCTTTTCTATCGCTACTTCAATGGTCACTGCTCCTCTGAACTGTCTGCATGCATTCCTCCACCCTCACGATGGGCGCGTAGCACCCGTCTAGCAGCAAACTTTCATCCATTTTCTGTGCAACTCTCTAATGCAAGAGTTAACCGTTACTCCCAGTCCTTCATTTATGCAACAGGTAAACTCTGGAACTGTCTCCCTCTGTCTGTATTTCCTACTTCCAATGATCTCCAGTTTTTCAAACGCAGTGTGTCCAGGCATCTGGATATGATCGGATCTTGAATTTGGCTCTCTCTTATATTTTGTTTTTCTCTTGGAAGGAATAGTTTTGCAGGCTCGTTGCCTTTGGTTCCTTCTTCCTCACATTAAAAGAAAAAAAAACATCACATGCCAAATTGTTTATATTAAATAATCACTTGTTATGCAACATACTGTTAAGGAATTTCATAACAACAAAGTTGTCCACCTTTAGTAGTCAAGCTAATAAAAAGGACCCTGGCAATCAGAAATTAGGATCTCACCTGCTGAGGGAACACTGGGTGGTCCACCCACACCTCCTGGGGTGTGAGGGGTATGTGGGGTGTGGGGGGTGTGGGGCAGACCAGGCACACTGCTCACACTCCCCTGCAACACACAAACAAATACACATTAATATAAGAGAAGCAAATGAGAGGCAGTACTAAAGAATCTACATACAGTCAGATGTAGATATTTTTGGGGGGTAGAAGTGTGTTAAAGCATATATTTTGTTCTATTATTTACTTTTCAATATGGATCTAAGTCTGCAAACCATACACAGGCAATAAGTGTAAACACTGTACAGTACACTTCAACTGCTCTAATAAGAAAACTGATGCATGCTACAGCTACATGTAATAGACAAAGTGCAATATTTATATCACAATGATGAATCTGGTTTAACCACTGAAAGTATCCTGGCCATTATGTATTGCATACTGCAGGTGAGTGTTATGATGATTAATTACATGAAGCAAAGTGCACATGAAACCTGAGGGAAGTGTATACCTGTGTGGAAGATGAGGTTGGTGTGGTGGCAGTGGTGGTGGCAGTGGTGGTGGCAGCAGCAGATGATGATACGGGGGTGGAGGCTGAGGCAGAGGTAGTGGACGCAGCAGAGGCCACTGTGGAGGCAGTGGATGATGTGGAGGTGGAGGAAGCAGTGGCAACAGAGGGAGTGGCAGAGGCTGTGGCGGATACTGTGGTGGAGGTGGTGGTGGGTGGTGGGGGACCCATATGAGGCACCAGCTGATCCTTAACAGTCTTCTCCATTGCACCAAGAGGATCCATCTTGCTCACAGACTCACTAAGCTGGGACAGTGGGCCACCTCCTCCCCCTGTTCCTCGTCCTGTGTAGTCTCCAGCACTCCCCGGTGAGGTCAGGTCAAACTGGGATGAAGAGCGTGACAGTCCTGCTCCTCCACCTCCCCCAGATCCCATGCTCATCATATTCATCATTGATCCATTGTTGATGCCTGCAACAAGTGAAAAACAGAATCCTACTGAAGTAAACGTTCTGTACAATCATGAAATGCTTCAAGAAAAGGAAGAATCTTTCATAAAGTATATTACACATGGGAAATGCAATCTATACATGATTGCAAGGCCATACAAAAAGCTATGGTGTAGTACTCCCATATGTCAACATTCAGCTAGTCAGAATAATGTATACTATTCTACATCTCAGCAATATTCTGCATAATGTAACCGTATACGAAAGCATAATATGGTACTCATTTTGATGCATACAATGGTTCTTCAAATTTTGCTCTACTTGTGTATCCATCAGTTCTCTATCCACTTGTTCCCTGCTCCCAAAGTTCGTCTGAGAAAGATGAAACTCACTGTTCATGTCTGGTGGGACATATGGACTCATGGATTGTCCCATGTCGACACTGCTCATGGTGGGTAGTGTCATGCTGCCTGGAGACATGGCCTTGTTCCACCGTTTCATGCAGCCATCCCCACTGCCTCCATCTTCATCCTTCACTCCGCTTCCTGCCGCCCCACCACTGGCACCAGATGCGCGCCAGGAAGCTGAAGAGTCCATGGTGACCTCGTCCACTGGGGATGATGCCAGTGTGGTGATGATGCCCCAGATGTACTGATCCACCTCAAGTCCCTCCAAAAATGCTTGTTTGCTGTTGGTGAGGAAAGGGAATTTAAAATATGAAACAAATAAAAAAAAAAGCTACTGAGTTAAAGCATTAAAGGAAACCCCATTTATCTGATGCTGCATTTTCCATCATCATCTGATAAAGCAAAAAAATCTGTGTGAATTAAAACAATATCCATTTTTAACTGTATTATTATGGCACCTGGTAGTTTAGTGGGTAATTAAGGTGCTGTGTAGGTTTGTATCCAAGGGGTGGTTGGAGTTTATTGCTCACATAATGCCACTGAGGGATAAGTGAGGCTGGTCACTCTCATCTTAAATGTCAGGACCAATCTGCCTAGCCCCGGGCTCCTACACTTCTCATGGAGCAATGCAGGGTTGGATGATGGACGGATAGACGAACTGCGTCAAATGACAGTATGCACGGAAACCAAATTTTTCAAACTGTCCGCCACTCCCTGCAACACCCCAGTGCCACCAACAATGACCAGCAAAACAAAGACTGCCGGCCACTCTGCGGCTCCAATTCAGTCACAGGCAGCAGGCCACCCAGTGTTGGTACACGTTAAGTTCATCATCAAGTTTGTCGTCTTTGCTGCTGTACCAGAGCTGTTGCAATGGTTTGTGATGCTTGCCTTTGTGTTTTGTGCATGTTTGTACCACTTACTGTGGAAAATAATAAAAAGTTTATGCAAATATTCATGCATCTGGCACCAGGTTGTCTCCTTTGTCTAAACTAACTTACACAGCTAGTTGACTGCTTTCAGTTCTACTCATATCCATCTATACATTTCACCCACCTTTTAATAAATAATATATTCTTAGTGCCTGTAGCTCCTTTTGTGGAGACAATAAAATGTTTATGTAAATATGCACACATCTGGCACCAGCCTCTCTCTTTCGTGTTATATAACTTATGCATGTAGTCACTTGCTTGCAGCTTTGGTCATTTCCATCTACTCATCTCTCCCTCTTGCTTATTATTAATAACAATATAGGTATTCTTAGTGCCTGTGACTGAATAAGTATTCAATATGTATGAAGGAAACACATTTTTAATATTTAAAATCATGTTAACGTGACATCTTAGTGGTTCGGTAAGAATTCGTTTAGTTTCTTTCTTAAAGGCTCCAGCATGCACGCATGCATTGGCACTTAATGGTGGCTCTCCATGCTGTTTAATCTCTGGCAGCTTCCCTATTCAGTCCCTTATTCCTGAGGTCACACTCAATGACCTTATCCCAGGTCTTTTTTGGTCTACCTCTCACAACCCTACTCCTCAAGTTAACACTTCTCACTTGCTGCACCCAGTTATCATCCTCCATCCTCTTCACATGCCCAAACCATCTCAATCTACCTCTCCTCATCATAACACCAATGCACTCCAGTCCCATCCTACCTCTCAACTCTTCTATTGTAAAGCAAGACCCCTCACCCCGCCCAGGCCAAACACTAAGGGATGCAGTGCACATCCACTTAATCATTGTCATTTCTGTATATTTAAGCCTGCTAATATCCTCTTCCTTTACTGCCCAGGTCTCACTACCATACAGAATTACACTCCTAACATATGCCGCATACAAAGATCCCTTAGCACGGAGGGAGAGTCCTCTCAATGCCAGGAGAGGCAACAGCTCCCTGAACTTCTTCCAACTACTCCTCACTTTAGCCACAGAGCTAGCTCTAGCCCCATCTCCAGCACACAACATGTCTCCCAAATAACAATGCTCTTCCATACACTCAAGAGACTCACCAGCAAGTTCAATCCTTTCAAGCCTGACAGTCTTCACATGCTCTCCCCGACACACCGCACACATGAAATCAGCATTATCTCGCAGTCTACCTCTAATACCACTACATCTCGTTATGCACCCACTTACTGCAAACACTGCACAAGATGGAATTCCTTCCCATGCCCTTGTGGCAAATTGCACATGACCATTCTCCCTCTTCTTTGACAGTACCACCAGCAGCCCTAGATACCAACACTTTTGTTTTATCTGCACTTACTCTTAAGCCTTTGTGTCCCATACCATCTCCCCACTTCCTAAATCTTTCCTCCACCTTCCTTTCATTTTCTGCAATTAACACTAAATCATCGGCACACATTTCTCACGGGACTCCATTTCTGAAGTGACATGAGAGGGCTTCAAGTACCATGATAAAAAACACAGGTCACAAGACTGACCCCTGATGCACACCAACATTCACAGAAAATTCATTACTCAAATCTCCATTCACCCTTACCAGAGCGCAAAAACCCAAATAGGTAGCTATAACCACCCTCCCCAGCCACTCCTTGATCCCATGCTTTCCCATTGCCCACTTCACCACCCCCCTAGAGACTCCGTCAAAGGCCTTTTCCATATCAACAAAAACAAAGTATAGATCCCTTTTCTTTCCTATATATTTTTCCTGAAACTGTCGAACAATGAATATGGCATCAGTGCTCCCTTTGCCTGGCATAAACTCAAACTGCATCTCATCAATATTCACTCTTTCTCTAATCATACCTCCTGGAACTCTCTCCATTATCTTCACTATCTGGTCCAAAATCTTTATGTCTCTATAATTTCCAATTCCAGGGCATCAGATTTCCCCTTGTATATTTATAATTCATCCATCCATCCATCATCTAATCCAGTGTTGCCCCATGAAAAGCGCAGGAGCCCGGGGCTAAGCATGTTGGTCCTGGCATTTAAGATAAGAGTGACAAGCCTCACTCATCCCTGAGTGGCATTACATGAGCAATAATCCCCATCCACCCCTTGGATATAAACCTGCACAGGCTCAATCTGATTGGAGTGCCTCAACTGTCCACTAAACCACCAAGCACCATACTTTGGTTATATGGTTACCACCCAGTGCAGTAAATGGTTTCCTGGTGTACAGGAAACCAAACCATTTGGCTTGTCACTCAGTGTACAGTCACCCCCCATAGACAGAAGGAAGAGGAAAGAAGGAAGATGAAAGAAAGACAGAAGAGGAAGGATGGAAAGAAGGATGGAAGAGAGGAAAGGGCAGTCACCTGAGAGCAGCACTACTCTGAGTATATAATTAATTATACAATTATATCTATAATTAATTATACTGTATAATGAATATATAAAGTTGGCGATATATATATATACAGTATATAAATATATATATATATATATATATATATATATATATATATATATAATGATGCACATAGATATACATGGTATAGAGGGAACAGGGCTCGTGTTGAAAGAAGCTTGATTGAATACGTGCTCGTAAAGAGGCCGATGCTGAGGATGGTTGCTGATAAAAGGGCTGTGAGAGGACGATGTGGAAGTCTGTCAGATCATATGATTGTGGTATGCAAGATCAAGTAGAGAGGAGTGAGGTGGATCAGGAGAGAGAGGAGCAGTCAGGGAGAAAGACTGAAAGCCGAGAAGCTGAGGATCAAAGACATGGCAGATGATTACAGAACCAAAGTAGAGGAGGAGTTAGAATCAGTGAATTGGAATGAAATGGATCTGGACAGCCTGTGGAATGCATATAGGGATTGTTTAGTTAGGAATGCTAAAGCATGTGTAGTATGGCAAGAGTAACAACGAAGAAGAAAGGTACGGCATGGTGGGATGATGAGGTTAAGAGAGCAGTGGAGGAAAAGAGGAAGAAGTGGCTAAAGTGGTTACAGGACAGGGGTTCAGTTGAAATATGAACTGAATATATTGAGAGCAAGAAGCAAGTAAAGAGACTAGTGAAGAGGAAAAAGGAGGAGGTAAATGATGATCTAGGAAGAAAAATGACTGCAAACTACTCTGAAAATAGGAAGTGATTCTGGAAAAAGGTGCAGAAATGTAGAAGTGAAAGTGGAAAGAAATGTGACAGTGTGAAGGATGTAGGTGGCAGAGTATTAACCCATGGAGACCAGATGGAAAGAATATTTTGAAAGCCTGATGAATGGGAATTGAGAGTGCAGAGCAGTTGTAAACATGACTGGTTTTGGGGGTGTGCAGAGAAGGAATGCAGTGCCAGGAGACATGGCACTCACACAGGTGAAGAGTGATGTGAAGCGGTTGAAAAATGGGAAAGCAGATGATTAAGTGTAGTGGAGACAGTGGAATGATGTGCTTGTTGGCAATATTTAAGAAGGCATGTATGAGTGAAACTGTGCCAGCAGGGTGGAAAAAGGCTGTGATTGTAACCCTGTACAAAAATAAAGGTAAGCTAAGTGAGTGCAAGAATTATCGTGACATAAGTTTACTGAGTGTGGTAGGAAAGGTTTATGGAAGAATTATTATAGAGAAAGAAAGAGAGATATCTGAAGTCCTAGTAAGTGATGAACAGGGTGGCTTTAGGAGTGGCAGAGGATGTGTGGATCAAATATTTGCAGTGAGACTGATAGCAGAGAAGGCTTGTAAGAAGGAGCATAAAGAGCTTATGGCATTCATGGATCTGAAAAAAGCATACGACAAAGTGGACAGAGAAGGATTGTGGAAAGTTCTGAGCATGTACAGTGTAGATGGTAAGATGCTAGGTGCCGTCTAGAGGTTTTATGATGGTAGTGAAGCATGTGTAAAGGTTAATGGGCATCTAACTGAAAGGTTCACGATTGGTATAGGCGTGCGACAACGTTGTGTGATGTCCCCATGGTTGTTCAATATATATATGAATGGGGTGATGCGAGAAGTAAAAACATGAGTAATGGAGAGGGGGATGGTGTTTGTAATGAATGGTAATGGATGGAATATCTCAAATTTGTTGTATGCTGATGATGCAGTACTGCTTGCAAATAGTGAACAAGAATTTGGTAGGATAGTGCAGAGTTTTGCTGATGTCTGTGAGCATCATGCCTTGACAGTAAATGCGGAAATGAGTAAAGCGATGTTTACTGAGAGAGAAGGTGACACCCAGTGCGATGTTACTGTGAATGGAGAGAGACTGGAACTGGCGAGAGAGTTCAAATACCTGGGTGCAGTGATAGAAAAGACAGGAAAATGTGCAACAGAAGTGGAAAGTAGAGACACAAGGAAGAAAAGTAACTGGTGCAATGAAGGCCTTGACATGAAACAGAGGCATGAGTGTTGCAGCTGCACGAGGTTTACATGAAGGATGTTAGTGCCAACTCTAACATATGGATGTGATAATGGTGTGGCATGAAAATGAAATGTCAAGAGTAAAAGCAATGAAAATGGAAGTGCTGAGGAATGTATGTGGAGTACGGGATACAAAATAATGTGATTTGTGAAAGATGTGGAATGAGGAAGCCTGTGGACACCAGAATCGAAGACAGCGTACTGAGGTGGTATGGTTATGTGGAGAGAATGGATAACAATAGAGTGGTGAAAAAGGTACATCTGAGCGAATTTGAAGGAGGGTGGAGGCAAGGTAGGCCAAGGAGAAGGTGAAGAGATATGGGGGATGAGTGTGTGAGGAAGCGAAGTTTGGAAGTCGGTGAGGCTAGGGAACTGACAAGAGATCGAGCTGGCTGGATGAATGTTGTAAGAAGTGAATGATCAGGGATCTGGCACCACTTTTTAACATGGCAGCATCTGGATTGACCCTATCAGATAAGTTTATGTGATGCTACAGAATGTGGTGAACGTTTTTGGCATATCTGATAAAGCCAGGATTCCGAGGGCTTGAATGATGAGTGAATGGAAGCGTGGCCCATTGGACTGGGCAAATATGGGCTATCTGGACACTGCTACTCCTCACCCTGCCCTAGGGTGGGAAAGGAGGTCCAGATGATGATATATATATATATATATATATATATATATATATATATATAAGCATTACCTGACAGGGTCTGGTTTGAATTATTACAGTTATAGGAGAGGTTACTGTAAAATATACAGTAAATAAATGCCAGAGTTGATCTTACCATAATTCTAAGAGGAATTTCATGAAGATAAAAGGATTTTCAAAAAGTAAGAAGAACATGCTTGGAATCTCATATCCTAGTCCTCACTTCCTGTGCTTGCTTCCTGCCTCAATTACTTTACCCTAACCTAAGTCTTCACTATACAGCACATTAGTTTTATCTTCATCATGTCTTGATCCAGCCCTACATTGTATAGCATATTGGATCCTCAGTCTGCTGATCCCTAACCCCATCATTTGCTGTACCTTATCTCTACTCTCTTTTATTATCTTGATCCCAACACCAGGACTTACTTGCAGACAGGGCAGCGCCAGGCACCTCGTTCACAGTTCATTTGCAGGTAAGATTCAAGGTCAAAACACTGAATGTGCTTGCAGTCATGTCCTCGAGCAGGCAGGGTGATGCGCTTAAAGGTAATTGGGCATTTGAGGGAGATCTTGATGGCAGTCTGTTCCACTCCATCACCCTCTGCTCCACCCAATGCTCCAGTTGATGATGCTGCCACTGAGTTGAAGTTGCGCTTAATTTTGGTGACACAGTGTTCAGCAGGCAACATTCTTTTGCGCAATAGCCCCTGCAGCACTGACCGCACACTGGGCCGGTGGACCAGTTGCAGCACAAATAAATGTGACTGCAACCATGGAGAGAAAAAAAAGATGAACATATCACACTTACAGCATAGTATGGTTTGCATATATATGTAATGTACATTTGCAAAAATATGGTGTAAAAGTAGTTTTGACTGCAGCTAACACTGGAATAGAGACCTTAGCCTCCAACTGCAGTTACCAATACAATCAGAGTAATGCTTCACGTTAATATTATTATGGTATAAATTACGAAAAACTAGAGCATAACATACATACAGTGTTAGCAACTAGCAGACCCTTGCTATAACAAACTTTGATATAACAAATTTTGGATTTAACAAATGCCTCAGAGCCCTCCGAGTTTTAGTCAGGTACACCAAACAAAGAACGTTAAATGAGGTGCACCACACAGCATTTTCAAATGCCTGAGCCCACTGAATTGTTTTTCAACTACAGCAAACTCTCGATATAATGAACCCTTTAATAGTGAACTTCGGATATAATGACTCACCATTTCCAGAGCGAACTTCCGCCGGATATGGCAACCCTTCGCTATATCTGGTGAAAGTTGGCTCCCTGGCATGGTAAGTGTACTCTAACAGTCCTACATTACAATACAGGCATTGTATTTGTATGTACAACTTCATAAAAGATGGTATTTACTGTATATGTACTGTATAACTAAATAAACCACTGAATTCTCCATGTAAAACTTCATAAAGTTGTGGCTGTGCACATAGGACCAAACGACTCCATGGATATAGCGACCTTGGGCCAGTAACCCCTCAGTTAATAACGACCATTGGATATAGCGACCCACCTCTCCCCCCAATTAGTTCGTTATATCGAGGGCTTACTGTACCTGTACTCCAAACAATGATCATTAAATGGGGTGCATTACAAAGTCCTTTGGACCTGAAATTGCCTTCTCCCCATTGTGATTTGTGAGTTGTAATAAGAGATTTTAGTAATACTGTACTAGTCACGAAGATAAAGACTATGACAAGGAGGTAAAATAAGCTGCAAAAAAGCAAAATTATTGGTCAAGTTAGTGTAAAATGGTATAGTTTTCATATTTAGTACAACATTAGAATATGATAATGTACTCATTTATCATCAAACATGAATTTCAATTCTAACCTGACCAGAAGGGGGGGAGCTTTCGATTTAACAAACTTTTGGTTTTACCAGACCTGGCTTCCCCCCAATTAGCCTGTTGTAGTGAGGGTCTACTTCATATAACTAAGGAAACTCTTACAGGTACTTCTCTTAATAAAGTGTTATACATCATCTCTCATTTTTCATGACAGCTGGATATGGATATACCGGCAAATACAGTACTTAAATACACAAATGATGAAACACCATCTAAAAGGACTCTCATAATCATAATTTCACTATGTGATCATTTTAAATACCTTTTGTAGTGCCCTCAATCACCACTAGCCATTACATTCTACTTATTTAAAGTGAATTTCAGATTATTTAATACTAGATTTTCTTAAAACATCCCAAATACACCTTATAAAGTACCAGTTATTTTGTGATTGTTAATTCATCCACATATAATGAAAACCAGCAAAGTGAAAAATCAAAGATGATGGCACACTACTCCAAAAACAGAGTAAAAACTGCAGTAGAGTACATGAAGATACAAGCTAATGAACCCAGTCTCTACTCACACAACAACAGGCGGTGACAGTGATCTGTATTGTGTTGCGACCGGGCTGACACACAGCCTTGATGTAGAGTGGCTTGTGTGAGGTTTTCTGTTCACCACGGTCAATGCTGAGTGGTGTGGCATTGACCGATACCTGCACACTTGCTGGCCAATTGGTGTTCATCTGACGGTCCTCATGGTGGAAACACTTCAGCTGCAGCTCTAAGTCAGATCTGGTTAGATAACAGATAAACAATGGTATTAATATTTACTGAATATTCAAGAACATTACTGCTTCTTAAAAGAAGCACTGTACATATCACTAAAATACTTAATCTTTGCTAGACGCAGCTGGCTCTGTAACAGACCTAATTTGCCCTATGAGGAGTACAGTATACTTACCTTGTGGGGGATGTTCTACATGGTTCTAATAGTTTCCCAATCAATGAACACACTTTGAATTCACCAGAGGAAAACCTCTGATAGATCTATCTATCTATCTATCTATTGCCAGATGCCTCAATCCCGTTTGGGGTGGCCACAAACATATCGCCTCCAAGTCGCCCTGTCCCCCGCCATTTCACTCCCCTGCTCCCAACTCACACCCCCCTCTCTCATATACCTCTCCACCCCATCCCTCCATCTCATCCTCAGCCTCCCCCTCCCTCTTCCCCCCTCCACCTCACTCACATACACTCTCTTCTTCAGTCTTTCACCCTCCATCCTCCCCACATGGCCAAACCACCTCAGTGTGTTCCTCATAACGCTTCCTATCATATCCACATCCACACCACAACGCTCCTTTATATCCTCATTCGTCAGCCCGTCTCTCCATGTGACTCCACAGGCTCCTCTTAAATAACTCATTTCCACTGCTCTCACTCTTGACTTGTGTCCTTCCAACAACGTCCAAGCTTCACTTCCGAACGTTAGAGTTGGTATCACAATACTGTCATGTAGTAACTTTTTCACTTCCATGCTCACTTCCCTGTTTCTTATCACTGCTTTCAAAGAACCAGCAACCTTTCTCTCCTGCTGTACCCTTTCAAGCACTTCACCCTCCAAACCTCCATCCTTACTCATCACACTAACCAAGTACTTAAACGTATTCACATTTTCCAATTCCTCACCATCCAACCTTGCTGTACATTCACTGACTTCACCTCTCTCAAAGACCATCACTTTACTCTTCCCTACATTCACCTTTAGATTCCGTTTCTTACACACTCTCCCAAACTCATCCACCAAGCCTGATAAGATAAGGTATTAAATAAAGCGAATTCAAAAGCTCTGATATTCAACAGTTCCCCTCCTGTCACAGACCCCCTTCAGTCTCTCTTTCTACACTAAAATGTTATATCACTCTCTCTCTATTACTACTGGGGGTCAGGGTGGCTCAGTTGTTGAACACCTGACATGAGACTAAAGGGGCAAGAGTTCGTGCCCACCCAGGTAGCTTCCCTGCTGGGAGGTAATGCACTCCCATCACCTAGCAGTGCTATTTGATCTATTAAGGTCTAGCTTGTGGGGAATTAAAGGTGTTTCCTCTACTCTTTCCATTATATACTAAAATGCTGCTCTACAGCTGATACTCTTTACTTTTTAATGTCTACATATTAAATCCTGCTCAAATCTGCCTAAGCCTTACACACAACACTTTCAGGCATCCATTTCTCCTAAATCTTAACCCATTCTACTTTCTGCCAATGCCCACCTGAACATGAGGGTCTGGTATACTGTGGGCTTCAGATGGAAGACGTGGTTTGAGACAGCTAGGTTGTGCTCCAATCTGAAGGGCTGGAGTACAATGCCATCACGCACTGGGAATGTCAGTCGTAGTTCGTCTTCCTCTGTGGGTACACACGGAGAAGGATTAAAAATGCAATATTCTGTCCTACCTTGCCCCATTCTCAAGCTGGAGAAAAGGTAATGATGACAATGATGATGATGATGTTGATGATGATAATAATGATGACGATGATGACGAATATCTAGTCTGATATTGCTCTCTGTGAGGCTTGGCTACACTTGAAAAATTTAAGGATAGATAATGAGCCTAAATGCCTGGTGGAATTTCGTTATCAAAAACCACCAGTCACCTCATGGGGATTAAATTTAAACTGATGCACCCACCGCACATAATCTTCACTCCAGCTGGCACTTTAGACCACTAGTTCATCAGACTTTTTTGTAGGTGAAGACAATGGCAAATGTGTGGTAATGGTAATGACCAACTCTATTAAGACAGTTGACTATGGAATGCAGTGTTGAAAAGAGACATGAAATGCCATAAAGTATCGATATAAGGATGAGTAATAACAAAATGCAATACAGTAGTAGCTGGAAAAAACGGACATGAACTCTCATCAAGTATGAATTAAACCATCAGCGATGATCTCACAGAAAATAAAGAATAAATCCTCAAAATCATTCAAAAATGACACACAATTCCACTATATTACTGTAGATGTGAGGACTGTGAACAGTCATTATTAGTTAATGAATCCTTAATACAGTAATCCCCATACTATCCGGACGCCCACTTTCTGGACACCCCACTTACCGAACATTGTGGGCCTGGACCTTCGGAACCCAAATATGGCCAAAAAAAGAACAAAAATCCCTCCAAAATCCTAATTTTTTCCCACTTGTAATTTGAAATTGCTGCACGGCACCGAGGAGCTGCTTACATCACGGCCCCTTCACCCTTTCCTTCCTACCTCCTCCCCCGTCAGGGTTGCCATTTGGTATTTTTCATTACCAAATGTGGGCCAATTTGGTAATGAAAAATTCATTTGGTAATGAATCAGAATAATGCATTACCAAATGGATTTTTCAAGTGTATGAGGATACACAGGATGGAGATGGTGGATTGTTTGCTCTCTCTGATTAATCTGCTAGCCTACATAGCATGAAAATAATAAACAAGCTGTTAATTATAAGGAGAGTGATTACATGTGTGAGTTGGGAGCAGGGCAGTGAAATGGCAGGGGACAGGGCGATGTGGAGACGATTTGTTTGTGGCCACCCCAAAAGGGACTGAGGCATCTGGCAATAGATAGAGAGATAGATAAATAGATAGATACATAATTAGCGAAGAATAAATGCTAGCTTTATGAATCTGGTAATGAAGAGTTAAATTTGGTGATGAAAATTGAGGAGTTTGGTAATGCAGCTGTTGCAATCTGGAAACTCTGTTTCCCCGTCACCAACACACCCAACAGTTACTGCCTAACTTCGATTGTTAGCAGATGCTTATCGTAGTGGATGCACCACGATTGTTTTTTTGTGAATAAATAGTGAATAAATTGCAATACCTCGCCACTAGACCACATGGGAATTTACGGTGTTGTGCAGCATTAAGAAATTAGAATTTAGAGTGCAAAAATTAACTGTGGAGTGCAAATTGGCGGTTGAAACTGCCATGGTGCAGTTAAGAACAATGTGCAATGTTAAACAATTACAACTCACAGTGCAAATAATTAAGTGCAGCACAACACTGGATTACTGTACGTGCTTCAAGAGCATTTTCACCACTGCCAAAGCCTTAGAGAAGGTGGCCACGGACGTGCTGTAAGTACCCTGGCTGAAGTACAGTCACTTCTAATTCCTCATTCTTTGGTTCCTTTTCATTTATTTCATGCTTTATGTCCATTATTGGTGTGAAAAGGGTCTTAAATAAGTTTAAATAGGTGCTATGCATGTCCAGTAGGGAGTTGTATAGGTGTTTTTCCGAGTCAGGCTAGGTTTGGGTCCATAAGTACAAGTCCAGGAGGCTGGGGCCCACTTTCCAGATGGGACCACTTTCCAGACATGCCTTAGGCTCTATTACATCGGATAGTGGAGGGATTATTGTATAACACTCATTACTGAAAAGCATTGAGCATAGTGAACACACAAACTGTATGGATAGTTTTGTATATACCTGCCATGGGTGGGCAGTTTTTATTATCCATGTTAAGTCATGTACACTGCATTCATTACAAAATTCCTACCATAACACTAAGACCAAACTGCTGACTTACTTTGCATCATGAGTGGCTTCATTTCAGAGAGGTCAGGCTTTACATCAGGCTGGTTGGCATAAGGAGGACTCATATAGGGGGTGAGAGGAGGTGTGGGGTTGCCAGGGATAGGGGAATGTTGGTAACTACCTCCCCCTGACCCTGGTGCTCCACCTCCTCCACCTCCACCACCACCACCTCCACCACCAGCACCGCCTCCAGCTCCTCCCATGCCCCTGAGGTGGAAATAATGAAAGAGTAAATAGAATGAGTTTAAATTAAAACTTTATTTTAGTTGGTGGAGTAAGACACATTTGTATTTTATGTAATATATGTGGCAGTTACACATTTAAAAGTATTAGACATCATTAGCATCCAACTTTTATTTATCACATTCATCAGATCAGGTAAATAAAACTGCAAGAAATAAACTTTGGCTTTACCTGGCCATGCTGCTCATTCCTGTGGTCATGTTGCTATTGCCAGTGCCACTCATTGCCATTCCACTGCTCATATTGTTCATCCCTGTGCTCATGTTGCCCAGTCCAGCGCCCATACTGTTCATTGCACTGGTCATGCTGCTCATTCCTGTGTTCATATTGCCCATTCCTGCGTTCATACTGCTCATTCCTGTGTTCATGTTGCCCATGCCACTGTTCATGGTGCCCATTCCAGTCATCCCACTATTCATGTTGCCCATTCCACTGTTCATCGTCATTCCGCTGTTCATACTTGCAGAGGGTGGAAGGCCTGCTGGGTTCATGTTCATGGACATCTGAGGTCCTCCCATTCCTCCTGGTCCACCCATGCCACCTGGCCCACCCATTCCTCCAGGGCCACCCATCCCACCTGGTCCACCCATCCCACCTGGCCCACCCATACCTGGCCCACCCATTCCTCCAGGTCCACCCATGCTCCCTGGTCCACCCATTCCCCCAGGGCCACCCATTCCACCCATGTTCATACCAGCCATCCCACCCATGGTCATGTCTGTATACTGCATGCCACCATACTGCTGGGTGTAAAACTGGGCCTGGTTGAAGGGTGGACCACATGGAGGGCCGCCGCCTCCACGCATATTTGGTCGCATTCCTTGGCCAGGAGGAAACTGTGAAGGCAGTGGTTGTTGTACTGGGTAGCCTCCACCCCCCCGCATTCCACCCATACCCATCTGTAAAAAGTAAATGTGTTTGAAAAACTCTAGTTACTGTTACATTCAATGTATGGATGAGAATCCTGTCATACAACACTATATCTCATGGAAGAGAAAATTGTGACACAGTATGAAAATACTATTACTATAATGACATTAAGCTTGGCATGTTAATACCGTAATTTTTATCACTCCCAATACAGAGGCACAGTGTGTCATCTAACCTGTGGGTTCATCTGTGCCATCTGTCCCATGGGTGGCTGAGAGAACTGTCCCTGTGCTGCTACAGCTGCTGCTGCTGCTGCTCGTTTCTGTGCCATGAACATAGCAGGATTTGGGTAGGGTCCAGCCCTCCCTGCCCCAGCAGCACCACCACCACCCATGCCACGCTGGTACATCATCTGCTGCTGCTGTACAACACACCACAATTGTAACTTGATAAACAATATGAGCATTCATATTTAAAATATTTCATCATATAATGAGCATTCATACTTCACCATCTGTAAATGCACAGTATATGTGAGACTTATAATGACTTATCACTGTAGAATCACTTAACTCACACACTATAATGACATCATTTACACTAAGACTATATGAAAATAACTCCTAAAGATTTGCAAATGATTTGTTATAGTAGGGTTACTAAACTGACATACCTGCATATTCAAACACTTGCCCATGCCAGGGCCGCCCATACCACTCATGCTGTTCATTGGCATGTTGGTCATCATGCCTGTGCCTGTGCCCGCCCCTGCACCCGTGGCCCCACCCGCACTGGCCGCACCACCCATGTTGCTGATCATGGTGTTCATCATGTTGCTCATCCCATTCATGGGGTTCATGTTGGGGGTTGGAGGACGCTGCATGGGAGGGTAGCCAGGGCCAGGACCAGAGTACCCACCAGCACTCAGGTTGTTCATCTGAAGGGCAAAAGACAAGGGATTATATTCAGAGTCCTGGAGGGTTCTTACAGAATGGAATTATATAATAATGAATGTATATTGGTTATGTGTAATAATAATAATAATTATTATTATTATTATTATCATTATTATTACTATTATTATTCTTATTACTATTATTATTATTATTATTATTACTAATATTATTATTCTTAATATTATTATTATTATTACTATTTTTATATTATTACTATTATTATTACTATCACTATTATTATTATTATTACTATTATTATTATTATTATACCAAAAACAACATTAAGTAAATTTTTTCAGTGCTATACATAGCTTAAAATACGCAGGCCCTAATCATGAGCAGCCTAACTTTGTTGGGACAACAAATTGACCTTGATGGCTACTGATCAGTGCCACAGGCACAAGATGCCTAACCTCTACCATACCCAAAAAATAAGAACTCCTGCAGGCCGGCCAACATTACATATCTTCAGGTACACTAGACAGGGTAGAACCTACTTCTCCCACTTACCAGTGCATCCAAGGGAGCAAGCCGTTTTGACTTTGAATCCAGGGCTGCTCAACCGTGTGTGTGTGTGTGTGTGTGTGTGTGTGTGTGTGTGTGTGTGTGTGTGTGTGTGTGTGTGTGTGTGTGTGTGTGTGTGTGTGTGTGTGTGTGTGTGTGTGTGTGTGCGCGCGCGCCGCTGTGCTCAAGAGCGCGAGTGAGTAATTCTACGGTGCTGGCCCGCCACAGTTCACTACCTCTACACTCCTTGGTCTCCCTCACGAACTCCACACTCCTTTCCCCCCCTCTCTCTTACTTTCTATTACCTCACTTCTCTTACTTCCTCTTTACCTCCCCTACCTTTCCACCCACTTTCTCTCTCTCTCACGAACCCCACACTCCTTGCTCCGCCCTCTCTCTTACTTTCTTTTACCTCACTTCTCTTACGTCTTCCTTCTCTCCCTTACCTTCCCACCTCTCTCTCTCTCTCTCTCTCTCTCTCTCACCTTCCTTCTTGCACCCTCCCTCCCCTTCCCTCTCCTCCTCCTTCCCCAACTCTCTTCCTCCTCCTCGTCTCAATCAATACAGTTGCCCAATATCGTCCTCTTCCTAATTAACAAAATAAATCGAACATCTTAATTACAATGGAGGGAAAAAAGGAGCAAAGAACAAAAGAAAAGCCGTAATTTAAAAAAGACATAATCAACCTCCTTTCCTCCTCTATTCTCTCCCCCCCCTATAATCAACCTCCTTTCCTCCTCTATTCTCTCCCCCCCCTATAATCAACCTCCTTTCCTCCTCTACTCTCCCCCCCCCTCTCTCTCTCATGTTTCTTCTTCGTCTTCCTTCCAGTGCTCCTCTCTATCAGCGTTTTCTTCCTTTCCTCATTTTTGTTTATATCTACTTTAAATTCTTTCTAATTCACTCTCTATTTCTTATCCTCATCCCCCCCCCCTTCTTTCCAGTTCTTCTCTCCCTCCGTATTTTCTTTCTCGACCCTCCCTCCCCCATTTCACTGACTTACTTCGCTCCTTCACTTTGTCTCTCTCCTTTCCAGCTTCATTTCCTCTCTTCCTCCCTCCCTCCATTTCTCCACTCACCACATTCTCCCTCTATCTCTTCCTTTCTATCTCTTCGCTCTCTCAATCTCTTTTTACGGAGAGAGAGAGAGAGAGAGAGAGAGAGAGAGAGAGAGAGAGAGAGAGAGAGAGAGAGAGAGAGAGAGAAAGGGGAGGAAAATTCGGATATCGAGCCGATGATAATATCAATAATAACAATAATAATAATAATAATAATAATAATTATTATGATGATGATGATGATGATGATGATGATTATCATTATTATTATCATTATTATCAGTATTTTCACCTAACGTAAAAGTTGACATCACTTTTATTAAAACAATGCAATATATCAATAAAAAATCAATCATAACAGTGCCAAACACAGTTTAAACAGCATGTGTTTTCATTTTCACCTCTCTCTCTCTCTCTCAAACCCCTCGACTCTCACTCCTCCCTCTCCCACAATCCTTTTCCTCCATGTCCAAGACTTGCTCCCCCCCCCTCTTTATCTATCTATTTCCTCATAATCTCCCTCTCCTTCCTGTTCTTCTAATCTCCCTCTATTCCATTCCCCTTATTTCGATATTCTCGTTTAATACACCTTCCTTCTTTCCCCTTCCCTTCCCCTCCTTGTCTTCTTCGGGCCTTCCATTCCCTCCCTTACTACATTTCCCTTCTTTCCCCTCGTCTCTCCCCTCCCACTTCTTCTCTAATCCCCTTTTCCTCTTCTTCCCTCTATTCCTCCCAATTATAGTCTTCTCCTTTCATCGTCTAATTTTCCCCCCCCTCCCTTCTTTTCCCCTCTTCTACCTCCCCTCCACACCTAACCTCACTAATCCTTCCCCTCTTTATCGTCTCTTCCCCTTTTTCTCTCCCTCTTACTTAAACCTCTCCCCTCTCCCTAATTTCTTCCCCCTTTCTTACCCCCCACCCCCCAGATGAGGGGAGTGGGTGAGTGAGGGTCCCGGCGAGGGGAGAAATTGGTTCAATAAGCCACCCCTCTTATTTCATACAGGCGTTGGGGGTGAGAGGAGGGTGAGGGGATATGGGAGGGGGTGAAGTGAGAGGAGAGGGGAGGAGAGCAGGTGAGGGGTGAGAAGCAGGGGGAGAGGGGAGGGGTGGAGTGAGAAAGATAAGGCGAGAGGAGAGGGGATGAAGGGAGGGTGAGGGGAGGGGTGAGAGTGAGGATGAATGGGGAGGGAAAGGGGGAGGGGAGCGAAGGGGAAGAGTGATGGAGGGGGGAGGGGAGGGGAGGGGAGGGGAAGGAGGATGGAGGGGGGAGGGGAGGGGGTGAAGTGGTGATGGTGAGGTGGAGTGCGGGTGGGGAATGGTGAGGGGGTAGAGGGAATAGAGAAGGCTGGGGAGAAAAGGTGGGATGTGAGAAGGAGGAAGATGGGACAGGTGGTAGGGGTGAGGTGAGATGGTAGTGGAGGTGAGGGTGAGGGGAGATGGGAGAGGGGGTGAGGAAGAAGGTAGAGGTTAGTTGACTTTGTAGGTGGGGTGGGGAGAGGTGAGAGGAAAAGCAAAAAACAAAAGGAAGAGGAAAACGATAAAAGGAGTGAAAAAGAAGAGAAAGGAGGGTGGGTGAGGGGAGGGAGAAGAGAGAAAGGGAAAGGGGAGGGAATCAGGTAAGTGAGAGGAGAGGGGAGGGAATCAGGTAAGTGAGGGGAGAAGGGATGGGGATGAGGTGAACAGACAGGGAAAGGCACGAGCAAGGGAGGAGGAGGGGACAGGGAGGGAGAAGGGATGGGAGGAAGAGTAGAGAGAGATGAGAGGAAAGAAATGAATGAGAGAAAATAAAATGACGGAAAATGGGGTGAGAGAAGAAAGAAGGGGAGGTAGGAAGACTGCGGGGAGAGGAAGGGGAAGGGAGGGAGATAAGAGGTAAAGGAGGGGGGAAGACGGGGAGCCAAGGAAGAAAAATGAAAAGAAGGGGGAGGGGGAACGTAGTAAAGATGAAGAGAGAGAGAGAGAGAGAGAGTAAAGAGGGAGGGGAGGAAAACTGGATGGATAAGGAAAAACGATAGAGATAAAAAAAGGAAAACTGGAAATGAAGAATAAAGATGAAGGGAAATGAGGACCGGGAGAGATGGAAGGGGGAAGTGGAGGGGGAGGGATGGAAGAGGGAGGTGGAGGGGGAGGGATGGAAGGGGGAGGTGGAGGGGGAGGGATGAACTGGTAGGAGAGGAAAGGAAAGGATTGGAAAGGAGAGGAAAAGAGAAGAGAGGGAAACGGCATGTGAGGAATGAAAGGGGAAAAGAAGAAAGGGGAAAAAGGAGAAGAATGGGAGAGGGAGGAGGGGAAAGAGGAAGTGGAGGAAAGGAGCAGGAGAGAAGATACAAATGGAGGAAAGGAAGGAAAAGTAGGGGGGGAAGGAGGAGGGGAGAGGCTTAGGGTTAGAGGGAAGTGAGTAAGAGAGAGAGAGAGAGAGAGAGAGAGAGAGAGAGAGAGAGAGAGAGAGAGAGAGAGAGAGAGAAGAAGAAGAAGAAGAAGAAGAGAGGAGAGGGAGGGGGGAGAGGAAGGAAGGGGTGGTGGTGAGAGGGGCGTAAGAGACCACACCAAGAACTAACTATTCTCATCCTTACGCACACTGAATATAAGGTCTATAATCGATTCTCCTCTCTCACTTCTCCGGGCCCCGCACACACATACATACACACACGCACACGAACTCATACACACGCACACGACCTCTACACATATATACATACATGCACAAATACACACACACACACACACACACACACACACACACACACACACACACACACACACACACACACACACACACACACACACACACACACAAAACACACACACACACACGACCTGTTCTCAAACTTTGCTCTTTCCTGAAACTACTATGCTACATTTTCGGGTGTGGAGGGAAGGTGGAGGGGGTGTGGAGGAAAGGTGGAGGGATGTGGAGGGAAGGTGAAGGGGTGTGGAGAAAACTGTAAGTATGAAGGAAAGGAAGTGAGAGTTAAAATGGGTGGAGAACAAGAACAATGATGAGAGAGAGAGAGAGAGAGAGAGAGAGAGAGAGAGAGAGAGAGAGAGAGAGAGAGAGAGAGAGAGAGAGATACACAGCAAATAGACTTTACGGTCCCAACGAGGTGGTCTGACCTTAACATTATTAGACAAGCTTAATCTATTCAAAGAAGCAAACGAAGAGAGAGAGAGAGAGAGAGAGAGAGAGAGAGAGAGAGAGAGAGAGAGAGAGAGAGAGAGAGAGAGTGGAAACAGTAGGCAGTAAGAGAAAAACCGAGGAAGACGGGAAACAAGAGGGGAAGGAAGGAAGCAAGGCGGAGGAGAGAGACAAGGAAAGAGAAAATTAAACAGATGAGGAATGGGAAAAAGGGAGGGAAAAACAGGGCAGGGAAGGAGAAAGTCTTACAGCGAAGGAAAAATAGTGTGGGAGGGAGAAACAAATAAAAGATAGGGAGAAAATTGACGAAAGGAGAAGTCCCTCGGGAGAGATGGAGAAGTGGGAGGGAGAGGAGAGAGAAAAGAGGAATGGGAGGGGGGGGGGAGAGAGGGAGGAGAAGAGACGAGAGAGAAATGGAGGAGAAAGAGAAGATTAAGATTAATGGAGGGAAGAATGGAAGGAGAAAGGGAGAGAGATAAGAAGAGTGAGAGGGAAGAAAAAGTGGATGGGGAGGGATGAGTCAGGATAAAGGGATAAGGAGGGAGGGAGGGAGGGGGGGTAAGGAGAGCTAAAGAGTAAAGATGATGGTAAAATTGAGAGAGAGAGAGAGAGAGAGAGAGAGAGAGAGAGAGAGAGAGAGAGAGAGAGAGAGAGAGGTGGGGGGGAGGTGGAAAATTCTGGTAAAGGAAATGCCCTATCCGAAGTCAAGCCATTTTCGCCCTTCGCACCCCCGAACATAAGGGTGAGTCTGGCCTGAGGGGGGGGCATGGGCTTCCGTCCATATGGCCTCTCCGTCATAGTTTATTCATGAGAGAGAGGGGGGGAGGGAGGGGGGAATAAATGGAGGGGGGAGGAGGAAGAGAAGGAGGGAATTAGAGGAAATGAGAGAGGGAAGGGAGGGGATAGAGAGGAAAATAGTAGGGGAGAGGAATGGAGTTCAGCAGATGGAGGAGGAGGAGGAGGAGGAGGAGGAGGGAGTGGAAAGGAAACAGAAAGTACGAAGACGGGGTGGTACAGAAGGAAATGAAGAATGAGGTCATATATAAAGAGGAGAAGGAGGAAGCAGAGGTAGGGAGGGACGCAAAGTAGCAGGTAAGACGTAAGGATGGAAGGAAGGAAAGGGAAGGAGTGATGTAACACAGGAAATAGCCGAAGAAATTAAAGGGCTGAGGATAGGAAGGATGGGAGCGAGAAAGGAATGATTTGATTAGGAATAAGGACAAAAGACATTTGTAAGGAATATATATATATATATATATATATATATATATATATATATAGAGAGAGAGAGAGAGAGAGAGAGAGAGAGAGAGAGAGAGAGAGAGAGAGAGAGAGAGAGAGAAAATCAGAGGGAATGAAAGATACGCGAAAAAAGGAACGGATAATACAAGTTAGGAAAAGAGAAAAATATACAAGGAATGAATGGAGGAAAACAATGGGAAGAAAAGGAAGGAAATAATAAAGAAAGAAGGGAGGGAGAACAGAAAAAAAAGGACAAATGAAATGGAAGGACAGAAAAGGAAAAATAAGGACATAAAGGAAAAGGGAATAAAGGAACGGAAAAAAGAAAGGAAACAAAACATGAGGAAACGGAGGGAAAAACAACAGAGGAAGGAGGGAGGGGGAGAGGGAGGGAGGGGGAGAGGGAGGGAAGTGAAGGAGGAAAGATGGAGGACAGAGGGAGGGAGGGGTATGAGGGAGCTAAGAGGGATGAGAGGAAGAATTAGGGAGGAAGGGAGGAAGGAAGGTCTCTCTCTCTCCTAATCCTTACTCTTGCTCCTCCTCAATAGGGAAAGAAGATTAAAAAGAAATGGAAGAATAAAGATAGGAGGGGGAGAAGTAGATGAATAATGAGAGGAATGGGAGGGAAGGGAGAGAAAGCGACGGTGGCGAGGGAAAATGAGAAAAGGAAAATGAGAGAGAGAGAGAGAGAGAGAGAATATGCCAGGCAGGGAAACTGATGAAAGAGAAGAGAAAAAATAAAGCAAGATGAGTGGGAAATAGAGGAAGAAGGGGAGAGGAGATAAAAGGATCAGGAGAGGGTGGGAGGAGGGGTGGGAAGGAGGAAGGAGCAGGGAGGGAGAAAGACGGGATCGGGGATGGAGAAAAATAAGAGAACTGAGAGAGTGGAGGGAGAGAGACAGGAGGGACCCAGGAAGAGAAGATGGAAGATAATAGGAGGAGGAAAAGGGGTTACAATAAGACAGCAAAAATAAATGGACAGCAAAAAAATGTGGAGGAAGACAAGGAACTATTGGAAAAAGAAAGATGGGAGGAAAGGAAGGGGTGGGTAGGAAGGAGGGAAGAAAGGTAGGAAGGGAGGGAAAGAGGAGGAGGAGGGAAGGAGAAAGGAATGAAGGATGATAAAAAGGGAGTATGTATGGGGGAAATGGATATGAAATTATAAAAATGACTAAAAAGTGCAGTTAGATGAGAGAAAGATGAGGAGAGGTAATTCGGCAAAGGGAAAAGATGAAAAGAAGGAACAGAAAGAAAAGAGACAACGAGGAAAGGGTAAAGAAAAAATTAAGTCTGGAAACAAACATACGAAAGAAAATGAAAGAGAGACACTAAATGGGAAATAAGACTAGCAAAA
Source organism: Coenobita brevimanus (assembly GCF_032717465.1). Lineage (NCBI taxonomy): Eukaryota > Metazoa > Arthropoda > Malacostraca > Decapoda > Coenobitidae > Coenobita > Coenobita brevimanus. The sequence goes on from NC_136979.1 coordinate 33,349,904, forward strand.
GTAAAAGCAAGAAAAAGGTGTTTATCAACCTTGAACATTATACATATTCTCTCTCTCTCTCTCTCGGTTTTCTATCATCTGTGTGTGTGTGTGTGTGTGTGTGTGTGTGTGTGTGTGTGTGTGTGTGTGTGTGTGTGTGTGTGGAGGTAAACAAATAACTCAGAGAGAGAGAGGGGGGGGGGTTATGTAAGGTAGGTTGAGACAGTGAGAGAGAGGGGAAGTGGTAGAAAGAGAAAAGGGAAAAAGATTGAAGAAAAGGGACAAGAGGCGAAAAGAAGGACAGAAGAGGGGAGAGAGAATGGGATGGTAGGATATAAGAGAAAAGAAAGAGACGGAGAGGACGGGAAGAGGGGTATGCAAGAGGGGTATGCTTAAAGAGAAATATAGGGTGAGAAAGATGACGGAAGCGAGACAAGAACAGGCAGGAGGAAGGAAGGTGGAGAGGAGAAAAGTATGAGAAAAGAGAGAGGAAAAAGGATGGGCAGGGAGATGTGGAAAGAAAGGTGAGAGAGGAGGAAAAGAAGGGAAAGTGGGAAGGATGGGAAAAGAAAGAATAAAAAAGGGGTTGAAAGAAATTAAACGAAAGAAGAAGGAACAGGGGTAGAAAACTGACGTGAGGGAAAAGGAAAAGGTGAGATGCAATGAAAGAGAGAGAGAGAGAGAGGAAACAGAAGGGGGAGGGACAGTATGAGTAAAGGAATTCCCCCTTCCTCTTATTCAATGAGGGTGGGGAATTTCTGGACGGGTTAGGGATCTCTCTCTCTCTCTCTCGACTAATTCACTCCACCTAATCAAAGCTGTATGTCTCTCTCTCTTTGGCTCAGTTCCTCCCTCTCTCTCCACCTCACACTCCACCACTGACGCCGCCCGATTCCATCTCTCCATCCGACTCCACTCTTCCATTCCCAGCTCAGATCTTACTCCATTTTCCATCCAACTCCACTTCACAATCAATTTTTCCACTTCTCACTCCACCAGACCCCACCTCTAACTGCTCCTCCCACTCCACCGGTCACACAATTCCCTCTCCATCCCTCCCCTCCTCACTCCATCCCCCACCAGACTTCACTCTCACACCACATTTCCATCTCTAAGCTCCTCCATTCCACTTCACCCAACCCAGATACTCCACCCTTTCACATCCCATTCCACATCTTTCCACTTCATCGTTCCCTCAGCCACCACATCCACAACTCCACGTCTTCCTTTCATTACACCACTCACACCATTTCATTATACCCCTCCACCTCCCACATCACCCCCATTAACCCTCACACTCGACTCTATCACCACCACCTTCTACTCCATCCCCACCAAACCTCGCACTCCACTCCATCACCTCCACCTCCTCCTCACTAAACCTCACACTCCATTTCACCTTCACCACCTCCCCATTCCTTCACCACCTCCTACTTTCACTCCAGCACCTGTCTCCACTTCCTACCACCCCAATCCACCACCACCACCTGCCACTCCACCTCCCACTCCACTCGAACGAAAAAAACACAACATATTACCGCCGGCAAAAACTCGCGACAGTTCCGTAAAAATGAAAGTTTGCCCAAAAATAAGCGGAGGGGATACTTCTAATGCAAATGAGAGAGAGAGAGAGAGAGAGAGAGAGAGAGAGAGAGAGAGAGAGAGAGAGAGTAGGACACGATGCAGGAATGATTCTGAGGGGAAAACATGCATTGGACAGCCAGACACAACAGATACAGACATATATAGATGGAGAGAGAGAGAGAGAGAGAGAGAGAGAGAGAGAGAGAGAGAGAGAGCGCCAAGCCTTGCGGGGGCTCATTTGTAAAACATTTTGCTTTCGGTAAATTTTAAGCAAATACTCCTGGTGGCGCGGCAAGAAAGGCCAAAAATGCTGCTCTTGTTTTATTTAAGCAGAGAATCAATTACTAGCATCCAATTTCCTACTTTCAACTCTATTACACCATTAAAATAATTATAAGGTTTATGATTATTGTATTTTTAATGCTGCAGATGCTGAGTGGTTAGTATTGCAAGCTACCGGCCCTATTGCGTCAGGGTTCGAATTCTGGTGAGGCAGCTGGCGTTACTAGAGTCTGATGCCTATTTATTCCTTCTAGGTTGTCAGGTAAAATGAGTACCTAGAGTACCATCTAGTATGGGTAACTGCGGCAACCTTGATGATGCCTTGGAACTCACGGGACTGGGTGAATAACACTCCACAGGCTCAAAGGCCGGTACAAAGATGAACTGCGCGGTTAAGTGCTTAATGGCCTCTGACCTCACCATTACCTTTTTACCCTTTAAATTAAGGAACAGGTTGTCATATTTTTTCATTTTTCTACGATTAATATTTACCACTGAGGCTATTTTCATCATTATTATGTTTTTATTCCGCACTCTTAACTCACCTCTCATTTTTTCACCTTAAAACTATTTTATTCTTGTTACCACTAGGCAATTTTCCTCAGTTTGGAGGACCACTTCACCTGAGCGGGGGAGAAACAAACTCAGCCTCAATAACCTCTTCAACCTGGACACGTTTTCTTTATCTGGGCTTTATTCAACTCGACTCTTTGATCCCGTGACGTATCTCTATTCTATTCTTGCCGTCACTATAAAATTTTTATTCTATTTAGGAAGGCTCTGCAGTAATGAACGGGCTGATTACGGCCTTCTAACCAATTCTCTCCCATGACTCATAAACTCGTATGAAGACGGCAAGAATGAAGTCACCAGATTCAAAGGAGCTGAGAAAGACGTCCCCTAGCTGTAGTGATGGATTCTTCTTCTTGCGGGCATAAATTCTGGCGATTCTCTTAACCTCTTCACTTCAATGACGTCTTTTCAGTTACTCAAAAGCTAGCAACAGACGATTTTAACCAACTATTAACACCGATCTCTGCTAGTGAAAGGTTAATCAAAGTTATACCTATGCCCTTCAGTTCGAAAGTGAATAAAATCATCCGGAGGCAGCAAAAGTAAAACAAGTATCATTACCATACGTGTAAGACAAGGATCGTTAACATGCTACGCCACTTATGCCTACAACTTCCGCGTCTTTTAACAATTCTTTAGAAGCAAAACAAGCAGTTATATCAGGCGGAGAAACATTGCAGCCGTAAATTAATTGCGAGTCCGAATGCGTCTCTCCTGGCCTCGGCTTTCCACAGGTTAACCCCTTCGATGCGATGGGTGAATATGAGGGCGTAATTCGCCGATTTCGCTGTGCCGAGAGAAATCCAAGCATTCAAAGGGCTTAACAACTATCTCCATTAACACTATCACTGATGCACTTACTGTAGTTAATAAGGCAAAATAAAGTAACGGAGATTTTGTCACCTGAGAATGTCCCTACGAAGGCTGTAAATTAAACTTGCATTTTCCTACAAGTTTAGGCCACCTTTGAACCAACCGGAACCTACCTCCATCCCTGTTGTTCTTATTTTCTTACCTCCTCTCCCTTTTTATTTGTTTATACTACTTTCACCTTTCCCCTCTCTTTTCTTCGGTGTCTCATATGTTCTTTCTTTCCATTTACCTCTTGCCTTCTCTACTCTCTTCCCTTATCTCCCTCTACGTACTTTTTCCATCGGTCTTGTCCTTCCATCATCTATTTCCTTCCCTCACCTCACTTCTTTATATTCATTCTCCCTTCATCTCATCCCTTCCTTCACTAAATCCGTGCATGTCTCCAGACCTGTTCTTTCCTTTTCCCAATTTCTTTCCTTCCATCTCCCCTTCCCTGCTCTCCTTCCTCTCTTCTTCTCCTCATCTTCCCTTCCTTTCTTGCCTTCAACTTCTTTTCCATCCCCTCCCCTTGAAGTTTCTCTCATTTCTCCTCTCCTTCTCTTCAATATTGAATCATCTCATCCTCTATCTTTCCTACTTCCATCTGTTCCCCTTCCCTCTTTTTTATCTCTCCTCTCTCCTTTCAACTTCCTCCCTCCTCTCTTTACTTCCTCTGCATCTTACTATCGGCGAGTAATTAATTATGCAGGTATTAGCGAAGCCATCACAACGGAATCGTATGGAGGGGGAGGGGGAGGGGCGCCTTTACCCCCATGCTTGCCAGCCGTACGATGATCAAAACAGGAACAAAAATTCTGCATAAACATCGTCGTCATCGTCCTAACCCTGTTTCCCATTACATAAAGTCTACATAAACAAAATGTCTACGTTAATTCCATCGAATTTTTAAAAACCTCAATACCTATCATTTCAAGCACCATTATGGACATTAAAATAATAACAACAGCAATAATAAAATAATAATAATAATAATAATAATAATAATAATAATAATAATAATAATAACAATAATAATCGTGTATCGTGGTGCTTAAATTCAGTGCTTTTAGGCGTGAATTATTTACAGAGAGAAGGAAGGGAAGCACTTACCCCACGGTTAATGTTTTCTACTTTTTTTTTCCCGCACTTTTTTTTTTTTAAACCTCATTTGCAATTCTCGTGCTCCTGGAATATGAAATTAACCGGACCTGTAAATAGTTTTTATTTGGGCGTTTAGCTGTTCTGTTTTGTTTGTTTATTTGTTTATGTAAGCCTTCACCCCCTGTAGCTATTATAATTTCGTGGAACGCGTTTGTGTAGGCGCGTTAATTTCTGAAACTGGGTTAATTCCAGGACATGAAGATGATGATGATATGTTAATGATGATGATGATGATGATGATGATGACGACGACGATGATGATGATGATGATGAGGAGGAGGAGGAGGATTACTAACATCTGTGCAACATGGGATTGGTTATTATGGCGTTACTTAATTGAATGATGTTCCTCTTCACTATCATAACACCATTTCAAATTTATTCGTTACCAGACGATCACATAAACCCTTTCCCGCTTTAAGTCTAGGAAATACTCGTAGTGAAGGGGTTAGTCTCCATGATCCCTTTTAAAACGATGACGTCGTTTTTAATTCTTGCATCCGTCAGACAGTTTTATCCGGATCAGGATGATTTTTTTATTTACTTATTTATTCATTTATTTCTTTACCGAAGAAGGACTTGAACTACGCAGCTATGTGAGTGATTTCTTAGGGTACATAAAAAAAAAAAAAAAAAAGTCATTTTTGTAAGCCTTCCACTTAACTTCTCCTTAGTCGGTCTTTATCTTTTCTCCGTAACTATTATATCTTCTGCATCCAGTCTCTCTCTTTCTCTCTCTCCCTCTCTCCATTCCTGGAAACAGTGTATTAAGCGAGCCTGTCTCTCACAACTTTGCTCCTTCCCTCCGCCCACTTGGCTCTCTCTCTCTCTCTCTCTCTCTCTCTCAACTTTCTTCTTCCTCCTTCCTCAGCTAAGATCCTCGCTTTCATTTCCTCCCCTCACTCACTCACTCACTCGCTGGCTTTACCCTTTTATCTCTCCCTGCTTTTCTCTCCCGACTCTTTGTTTTGCTGCACTTTCTCTCCTTTATCTCTTCCTTCCTTCTCGTCTCATTTCTCTTTCCCTCTTAACCGTAATTTCCCGCCATTTTTCCTCTGAATTCATCTCCGTCTTTTCCTTTCTCAGGTCACCGCGTCTTGTTTTTCCAATTCTTTCCTTCAGTTTTCTTTCTCCCTTCTTTTATTTGCCTTCTCTTCCCATTCGTTTTATTCCACTCCTCTAGTTCCCTTCAGCCTCTTACTTCCCTCCCTCTTCCTCTTCTTATCTTTTCCATTCCTCCTGTTCCTCCGAGTTCTTTATCATATTTTTATCTATTTATCTTTTTCATCTTCAGTGCTTATACGTATTTCCTTCATTCTTTTAACAGCGTCCTCAAGTTCCCCCCAGCTCTACCATTCCTCTTCCTCTCTGTTTATATACGTAGCCTTTTATCTCCATTTTCATAAGTATTATTTCCTCTTCGCTTCCATTAAATCTAAACACATCCCTTTTCCATTCTTCCTGATCTTTCCATTTTTATATTTATTTCCTCTTCGTTCCTAAAGCGGCCAAACACAGTTTCTTGTTGATTTTGAGCCTTTCATTATAATATCCATATGATTTTCAACCTTTCGCCTTTATTTTCTAGAACCTACATGTTTCCCTATCATACATGGCCGGAAAATCGGCTTCGTTCTATCTCGTATGAATTTTCTGAATACACTTTTCCAGTTCTCCTAACAGGTCCAAATTATTTGCTAAAATTAAGAACCTATGTAATCTCATAAATAGGCATAAACGGGCACATACACAGAATATATACAAAGAGAATTAGTGCACTCAAACAAATACTGCACCCAGATTAGCCTCCCCCCTGTTGGCTTATTTCCTTAATATCTAAGTATATACACAAACATTCAATAACAGAACATGTGATTATATACAGGGACGTGGTACATGCACTCAGCTTCACCCTTCTCTATGATGAGGTCTTAATTCTAATTCTTGCTGCTTCTCGACGCTTACATTCAGCTTAGATTTGAACTTCCGAACAAGAGATATGAGATGTAGCTTCCATTAACCCAACCAGTGTATTAGTCGTTCGTAAATTGTGTAAAGCTGTCTGCAGGTAGCAAGAAAAATGTCATGGCTGTAGGTAGCATGAAAAATGCCATCATATTGAAAGGGTTAGCACTTTCTAAATTAAGATAAAAGATTTTATTAACTCCGTGTCAAGTCTTTCAAATTACTGTAGGTGCAACCAATGTCAGACTATATTTAACAACCAGTAAGGAAGACAAACTACAAGCCAAGTGTATGAAGTTCCATCACAGGCCACTAAGGGAAAGGTGGGAAATGATAATAAAGCGTAGAGCACACATTTGTTTGTCAGGCCGGCATCACGGTCTTTATTGAGGCCTCATTTTCCCGCCTTTATTAGCCTCATCGGGATCAACCTCATCTCGACCGTCCTCTCTCGTCCTTGGCCTCGGCCTAAGCCAGTCTCACATTTCCCTTATTTCGAAACCTGTGATGCGATATCCCGAGTCAGAAGGCTTGATATATTCCCAACTAATCAAATAAGGCCACGGATATCCAGGAAGGAGACAGTAAAAGTGAAGAAAAATTGGTTATTAAGATGAAGGGTGAGGACGAAGCCAGGGCCGGCCACGGGAGAAAGTAAACACTGAGGTGACAATATGGCGGGCGGGCGGTCATGGGCTCTTGAACAGGATTTGACTCATTCCCTACGTTGACTCTCTCTCCGCCCTGAATGATATATTAGGTCGAGGGACTGAGAGGGGGAAAATGTTTTGTGTGGGTCTGAGTGTCGGAGAAGAAAAGAGAGAGAGAGGAAAAGTCAGGGAAAAAGAGAGGGAACTATTGGCGCGCGCGCGCTAGAGAGGAGAGAGAGAGAGAGAGAGAGAGAGGGTAAAATGTTGGCTAGGCTAGAGGAAGTCAAAGGAGAAAAGTGTGTGTGTGTGTGTGTGTGTGTGTGTGTGTGTGTGTGTGTGTGTGTGTGTGTGTGTGTGTGTGTGTGTGTGTGTGTGTGTGTGTGTGTGTGTGTGTGTGTGTGACTGAGCAAAGACAACAGAGTCACCGAGAACGTGAAATAAAAGGAAATAATGATGATAATAAAAATGAGAAAATGAAAGAATAATACATGATAAAGAAAAATGAAAAGTATCGAGATAATTACGAAATACTGAAATAAAGCAGGATAATGGAATAAAGATAAAACCCAGAAAATTAATAAGACTGCCACAAAATCAGCTCAATTATAACTTGGTAAATCCATACATTGAAATTACTTCTTTTTCTTTACTAAACTCATACTACTGACAGACGATTTTACTGAGGTGAAGGAGTTAAAGTCTACGTCCATTAATTAACAATACTGACTTTATTTTAATTTTACTTTCGGTACCGCGACGATTTTATTAAGTTTGGATCAAATTTTTCACGATGCGGTTAAAGGTCGCAGGTCGTATTCTAAGTGGCAATGGGGGTTCCGTAACGAATTTTTCTTAGCGATTTATTTTTCACGTTAAACCTCAGTATCCTCTTGTATGTTACTGATATAAACTGTGTCGATATTAAAATTATAAATAAAACAATGTAACGGTGAAAATTCAAAATAAATCGCTAAGAAAGAGGTGTTAGGAAGAATCTTATAATACCTCCGATACGAAAGGAAGGCACGGATCAAAATAAGGTGTCGTTTTAATCAATCAAATTACAGCGAACCATAAAAATAAAAATAAATTAGTGGAGGAGAAAAAGTCCCCACATTTCCTTTTTCCCTGAATTTCCACAGTTTGCTCGTTTATGCTCTTAATTTCTACACTCCTTCCTCATCTTTCCTGCATCTCACGCAAAGTCGGAGGGTAAAAGGTAAAAGTTTCTCTCCGTGATATGACTCAATCTCCTTTACTTCCTCTCCTCCTCCTTCTCCTCCCTCTCCTCCTCCTCCCCATCCACGGCTTCTTCCTCCTCCTCTTCCCTTTTCAACAAAGAATTTCTCTCACCTTGAAACTCGGCGCAAGGAGAGAAAACACGAAAAATCACAGAAAATGGAGGGACAGAAAGGAAATGGGAGGAAGAGAAATTTAGAAGTTAATTGAATTACATAAAACGGTACGGAAATAACAAGGTACAATACACACAAAATAAATCTAAAAAAATCTCCAGACTGCTTCGACATTCCTGGTGAAGAAAGACTCAGCTGACTGTTCAAAATGGCGGCTTTGTTTACATACGGAAAGCCAAGGAGGAAACCAGATTTTTTCGGCTGAGACTTCTTGGCCGCCGAGAAAGAAAGAAAAAAGAAAGGGCTAAATTGGAGGAAAGAAAAAAGCCAGAAAGAGTGAAATGAAAAGGAATCTTAATATGTACAAATAAAAAGGGATAAATAACGTACCAAATACCAGTCTTTTAAGAATAAACCGCAAAAACTTGGATCCTAGTGAAACCATGCTGTCTGATAAAGGTACAGTGCCAATATCTGGACCCTTCCCCTAAAAAAAAAAAAAAAAAAAAAAACCGTACGTTAACTCAAAACCCAAAGTAGGTAAAATTGTAAGTACGGGATAAAGGTGACCGATGGTTAAAAAAAAAAAAAAAAAAAAGGTTTTATGCCACAAATCTGAGGAAGGACTTGAAAATGTCGTAAGTGTTTGTATTAAAAACGTAAACAATTATACTGTACTCTGAAGAAGAGGAAATTTTACAAATATTGATTAACTTTATCCAATGTTCGATACAAATTTGAGATAAACACCGAAACTGTCACAAATAATAAATAAATAATACACACAAAATAAAGTACGAAATCTGGGGCAAAAATAAAAATAAACTACAGTACCAAAATCTGGGGTAAAAAAAGAGTGAAATTAAGTCTGAGAAAGTTCCCGTGCCAAACAGAAACCTGCATAAATTATTCAGGCCCATTCCTTTCGGCCATACTGTATTATTCTTTTACCTAAACTCTTTCCCCTCATATTTGCTCTCCCACACGAATTACTCTCCTCCACCAACTCTGGATCCTGAACTCTTTCTTTCTTCCCTTCTCCCATTATTTCTCTCTTTCCCTGACTGTTTCTTATACTCTCTCTCTCTCTCTCCTAGCATACTTCTTTATCTATACTCAATCCCTTTTATTCTTCCCATCTCTTGTCTGTTTCTTTATCTTCTTTCTCCTCACTATTTCCTTCCTCCCCTTGCTTCCCTACTTACCTCAATTTTCTGTCACATCTCTCGTTACTATTTTTATTTTGACCCCATTACTTTCCACGTCTTTTCTCCATTCGTTCCACTCCTCCCCTGCCAAAAATAACTCATCCTTTTTCTCTCCGTCTATCCTTCCTCTCTGTCTTACAGATTTCTATTATCTTGCCTAACTCTTTCCATTTCCTTATTAATACAAATTCCTTTCTCTATTTCCTCTCCATCTTCATGATGTCCTAGCTTTATCCTCTCTCTCTCTTTCCATCACAATCACAAGTTTAGTATCAATTCTCTCTTACCATTATTCTAAATATTCTAACCTCCATTCTCCCTTTTCCCTTCCTTCATCTGTGTTATCAGTGCCCCAGACATTTCTCCTGTGCTCTCCTTCACTCCCTTAGTCATGCACTTCTCTCTATATTTCCTCTTCCTTCCTTCATTCCCTCTTATACCCTTTTTCAATTCATTCTGTTCTCTCTACACTCCCGCTTCATTAATTTCCTCTATCCAACCTGCTTCTCCACTCACTTATGTATCGTGTATGTTTTGTATGTACTGTAGCGGTCGGCTTGCACACGTCTTACATGGACGGACAGCTTGACTAAATTCCTTCAAGCTGTATTTTACGGATTCTGAAAGGTAACTGATCCGCTGGGCTGAGGAACGCCACTATCCGCCCCTGGGGAAATGATCCACCCCCACTCAATGCATCACCTACAGACAAGTTATACCGCGGAAGACCTGAGTAGCGTATTGGGTGAGAACTGCCTGTGGACATCAGTTTTGTCTGCCCTATTCTCTATTTTCGTCTAAAAAGGGCGTAAGATGCCCCGCTGACCTATGCTATCCTTACCTTATATCTTCCATTTATCATCCCTTACTCCACTTCTCTCTCCTAACCTCTATTTATCCCCATTTACCTTTATCAATCCTCTACCGCGTCATTATCAATCCTCTTCCCCTCTATCCCCTCACCCCACTTACCTGTCTTCAATCATTTCCTGCCCCTTATTCCATTAAGGTTAATTAAGGTGTGAAGAAAAAGTTTTGATACTGGTAAATTACTGGTCGAAAAAAAAAGGGAATTAGTCTCACATCCACCTTATTCACCTGACCTAGTACCGACTTCCGGCTGCTCGTGATCGTTTTGACATTACTGAAAGCATCAACAAGGATTTAACGAGAACCTGAACAGTACCGAGAACGAATAGTGCCAATAATGCGTCCATCAGCTGCAGGATGTTGGAATAAGAATGTGAATGTAGGAGGGAAGTAATGAAGGGAATAACTGAAGTATTTGTCTGTCAGAACTTTGTAATCACACCTTACATATTTAGCCTCCCTTTCTGACTCACCTGTCCACCATATTGTCCCTGCATCTCCGGCCTCTCAGGTCTCAGGGCAACGGCTGTGGCGGTGGCAGTTGCGGTGGCGGCTGCGACCATTGCCGCGGTGTTGAGGGCTGTGCTGTCTCCCGCCCCGCCACCTCCACCACCCCCGCCGCCGCCTCCGCCGCCGCCAGCAGGGGCCTGAGTGCCGCCCATGGTGGTGGCTGTGGTGGTGTTGCCGGCAGACATGCTCGCTGGACCGGGGCTGTTGCTGAACCCACTGTGGAAAGACACAAGGGTTGGGATTACGTAAATGGATTAATTAGGAGTTACATTAGCTCAAGGGAAGAAAGGGTCATAATAGGTCACTGCACATACAAAGTTAGATAAAATCGTCTAGTAGTAGCCACAGTAAAATACTGGTATATAAATATCGTCCCCTGCTTTAAGAGCTTTTAGTAAAAATGTGTCAGATAAGGTTACTGGCCTGATTGTAAGTTAGATACCTAGTGTAAAATTAAATTCATCATAAATTACAACCCTCTGTAAATATGCAACCTATAGATATAACAGTACATCTATACTTATTACTGCTACCATAACATTAAACTTTAACCGGAGAGAGAGAGAGAGAGAGAGAGAGAGAGAGAGAGAGAGAGAGAGAGAGAGAGAGAGAGAGAGAGAGCAATATACAGGGGGTCATAATGATAAACAGTTTCGGCAATTATTCCTTTCGTGTGGAAGACATTTCTGAAATTTAACTGATATAAGCTGTGAATGATTAAAAAGTGTTCAATTTTCGCCAGCTGATGACACACTTGTTCTTTTCCGTGAATCAGAGGAGGTACACCATACGACGGATTACAACTAGGAAGGTCTGAAAGCGAGGATGACTCAGACCAACAGCCAACAGATCAAAGAGGTCAAAGCTGAGCGCGGTTGTGATGTGATGTGATCGCAGTGATAATGATGACTATTGTGATGATGATAGTAGTAGCAGTAGTAGTATTCATAGTAGTAGTAGTACTATATACATGGCGAGGCTTAATAACAAATCACCACCACCATTACCATCATCATCATTACGGGCTGACAGGGAGGTAAGCAGGTCCAAAAGGATGCAAGAAAATTGATACTGATAGCACACAAAGTAGGTAATTATCGACAAAGAATGACTGCACGATAATTATACACCTCCAATTATCAGCTATACCAACATACTGCATCATTATTATAAACGCCTCTAATTACCAACTATGCACAATTATCCGGTATTCTCATTACTATGGAGCCGAGTGGTGTAGTGGATAGAATGTTCAAGTCGGAGTGACGGCCATAAGTTCGATCCCTAAGTGGTGACTGGAGGTTTTTCAGTTACCTAATGAGAGAGAGAGAGAGAGAGAGAGAGAGAGAGAGAGAGAGAGAGAGAGAGAGAGAGAGAGAGAGAGAGAGAGGCCAAAGTAAAATGGGATTGGCTGTAACCATTTATCTATTTACTGCTAACATATAACTAAAATCAAGGACAATAATAATTCCGAACTAACTCGATAATCAAGTAAGGATACCAAAAACAAAGACCACAACACACACTATTATCTATGACCACTGGAGCATTTGTACTGTAAAAGAAACTAATTTATCCACAACTAACAATACTACAAATGAAGCTAAACACAACACTTTGAAACACCAAGTACGCAGAGAACAAAGCCACACACATCAATAAAATACGACATGCACAAAAACATTAAATAAACAACGGTAAAGCCATCGATCTCGTCATATTGATTGTAGCGCCACCTGCACCTTAACCTCGTTCTCGCCAGCAACCCTGAGGCAAACCAGTTCAAGTCATCCCAACTGTCGAACAAAACTCCCGCGGCCTCCAAGAGTTACGGATGTAAATTAGGTCACACGTAAACGGATTTATTGCCTTTTGTTTCTACCCAGGAGAAAACGGTGGGAAGTTCGTTAATTTTTCACGCGCTATGACGTCACGCGTAAACAAGGGAGTATTTCACGCACACTCGCCTTCAAAATATGATAAATCTCTTAAATAAACCGAGAGAGAGAGAGAGAGAGAGAGAGTTACTTTAAGAAACTGATTAGCAAGACCCCGGTAAATATTCCTTACTGTGTGACAACCAGTTTACTTATCCATCCATCCATCATCCAATCCCACATTGCCCCAAGAGGAGCGTAGGAGCCTGGGGCTAGGCAGTTGGTCTCGACATTATATCACTAATAAATTTTCATCTCTATTCTTCACCATAACTTAATCCACATTTCTTTATGAATTTCATTTACCTCTATTTTTCTCTAAATATAATATTCTGTCATGTTTTTCACGTACTCATTTCTCCATCTCAATTCCTTACTTATTCAATTCCATCTCTTCTGTGCCTTCTTAATTCCCTTTTAAATTCTACTTCCTCACAACTGTCTCCTCACTTAGGAACTCGCATATTCGTTCTTTCTTCCTACATTTGTATCCATTTCTGTTTGTTCTTGAACTAAGTATCTGTATTGTTTCCCATCATCAGTTTCTTTCCCTATTTCAACATTTCTCTTTCATCCTTTATTATATACTCATTACGCTCTTCATTTCGGCACTTTTTTCAAAGCTTCCTCTTCATTTCTTTCTCTACTGCCTTATTTCCCCACTTACTTGCCCACTTCCCTTAAATTTCTTTCTCTACCATCTTATTTCTCCCTTTATTTGCCCACTCTCACTTACCCATTTGTGTTGCAGTGTTCCTCGAATGATTTCTGATCCCCTTTCGTCTCATTCTGCCCTCCCCACCACCTGTTCAAGGCAAAACAGAGGAAGAACGTTAATAGAACACTAAACGACGCCATATATTTTGCCTACCACCACCACACACACACACACACACACACACACACACACACACACACACACACAGACTAAAAAAAAAAATTCCCAATCGCCACTATAATGTTATTAATGACTCACCAATATTAGGCTACATAAATAACGATTACAGACATACCGGTATCCATTTCACCGACAATTCGTAATCGTCTTAATCACTGGTTGACATGATAATTATCATTACAAAATAATATGGGATTAGCCTTATTTCTGCCGCACCCATAAGGGTGGTCAAAACCAGTGTCCTAACTGTCACCCACTCACTGACCAAGTTATGAAGGATGGGATCCAGGCCTGATGGGGTGGATGTTGTGGGGAGAAGGGGGTTGGTGGTGTCTGGTGTGCGTATGAGGTTTGTGGTGGTGTGCATCTGCGGTGTGTTTGGGGGTTATGTCCACCGATAACGGACACTTGGAATATGCTGGGTTTGTGGATACGACTTGGGTGCTGTGCGGTCACCAAAAGTATCAAGCGTTTTGTTAAAACTATTTTACCACTTACTTTTGGTCCCAAAATACGATATTATATACCTAATGGTCACGCAGGGATGGACAGAAAAAGGAAATGCAATAAACAGAAATACAGGCGAAAGAGAAGTTAATCTCAATAAAATACTTAGGCAGTCAAAACTACTAAAGAAAACGTGAATATTATAGAAGATGACTGAGGGGATACTGACCCATTACTCTTCGCCGGGTAGTTGACCATGTTGTTGTACGACTTGTTGAAGGGTTGTGCGGGCATATTGTTGTTATTATTGTTATTGTTATTGGGCGCTGGTGATGACGTGGTGGTGGTGTTGTTGTTGGTGGTGGGCTGGGTGACGCCCCACACTGTCGTCACCACGGACACGGACCCGCCGGCGCCGCAGCAGCTTCCTCCCACCCACTCGCTGATCAAGGACAAGAAAAACAAACATTACTTTCATATCCATTAAGCTTACTATGTGTGTATTACTATATCCGTCATCCTACCCCTAGTGATAATCAACGTACCGAATACATAAATTTAACCAAAAGTACCGACACCAGCAGCACACTATTAAGCTTTACACTGGCCAATAAGGAAGACAATCAAAGAGAGAAAGTAACATGACGTAAACATAAACAAAACATTGCGACAGACAACTTACAACCACGTACCGATATCGTATTCGTTATATAGGAAAATCAACTGTGGCATTAATGGAGAAAAATTCGAATCTTTTCAGTACCGGACATCTCCCCCTTTACTAATCGAAATATAATCGTCTGGCGTTAATGAGAGTAAAATACAAAACAGGTAATCGATCTGGAGGGGTTAATTCTTCATATTTCCTATAATGATGTACCAACTGTCTTCTCCTTTAAGCTGAATACACTCTAGCGGTGGCAAAAAAAATAATAATAATAATAAATAAGTAAACGAAAAATGGTTCCAGGAATAAAACACATGCTTTCCCTATACAATGTTAAAAAAAAAAGAAAAATAATAACCATGGCCCAAATATGAATATGGCAATGAATATTATACTAATGGTTGAAAAACGGGGCGGGGAAGGAGAAAGCAGGGGGGGACTCTCATAAAAACACTAAGACAATGGTGGTGGTGGGGTGGTGGAGGTCACGCCACCCCACCACCACAGTTACCCTCCCCAACACCACAACAGACATCATCACTATTACAACTACCATCCCCACTACATACCTACCACTAACACACCACCACGACACCACAACCACTCCTCTTTCAACCACTGTGACTACCCCTTCCCCCGCCCCCCCTCTCTCATACACACACACACACAAAACCAATACACCTTACACACACAGCACCCACCTCAAAATCTCTAACCAACTCAATATTACCACTCTAATTCACGTTCTATCCACCTCCAAGCCTCTCCTTACTGCACGCAACCATAAACTACAAAATAAAAACAGTACCCCCTTGGGAAAATGGAAAATGGTATGTGTTCGTGCTGGAATAACGGCCAAAATGTATGCAAAACACACACACACACACACACGGGTCTCCCAAAATTTGCATCTTGATTTTTTCCCCATAATATATATATATTTTTTTGTATTAACCTAGTCTGTGCGATGACGTGTGTGTGTGTGTGTGTGTGTGTGTGTGTGTGTGTGTGTGTGTGTGTGTGTGTGTGTGTGTGTGTGTGTGTGTGTGTGTGTGTGTGTGTGTGTGTGAACCTGCGTTAAAGATGTTTTTCCTTTTCTTGCCAATTTCGTTCAAATCAGCGAAAGGACTCAAAATAAATGAAGCTGTGTGTTATCTGCTAATTATTTTTTTACTGACAATAAGTGAAGATTTGAGTTATTTATCATTTAATTATCTACGGAACTAAACTGGGATTATTCAAAGCCTGTATGAGTGAAGAGATGTATAACTTTTTCACTAACCAGTTCAATGATAGTTTTAATGCTTTTGCCTTTGTTTTTCTGTATCCTACTAAATCCGTTTACTAGTAGAAAATAGGGTCAGGATAATGATGATGATGATGATGATGATGATGATGATGATGATGAGGAGGAGGAGGAGGAGGAGGATGCAAAGGAGAATAAGGATGATGATGATGATGATGGTAAGGAGGGAGGACGATGACGAGAGGGAGAATGACGTTAATACTGATGACGATGATGATGATGATAACGAGGGTGGACGAGGAGGGGAATGACGTTAATACCGATGATGATGATGATGACGGTGCTAATGATAAAGATAATAATAATGTGTGTAAATCTACTTGTGCATTAAATGATGGTACTATTGATAATGACAATAATGATGTGAGTAAATTTACTTAACCATTACTATATCCCTCCATTTTCACATACTCCTCTCTCGTTGCGGCCAGACAGACGGGCTGAGTAATGGAGCGTGTGCGTCTACGAGCTTGTACAAAGTTGTGGTGTGTAAATGCTGTCAGCCGCCAAGTTGAAATGTAATTTGTGGATGAGAGTGAGTGAGTGAGTGGCCAGTTACTACACCACACCACACCACACCAGCACCACAGGGATAAGTGGAGCCGCAGCAGGTGTTGTGTGTGGCGGCAGGGAGGGGAATCAGGTGATAAATATATCCAGTCTTTAACTCCCACACCTACATAGGAATCCTAATGAGGGTAGTCTACAATCGCTAGGCGTTAGCCACATCAAAATATTTTACTTATCTCTCTCTCTCTAATATATATATATATATATATATATATATATATATATATATATATATATATATATCCACCTACGTTACGTTTCTATAAACTATAACTGAGATTCATAATTGCGTATTTGATTGGAATATTAATGTTAAAATATTAACGCAGCGTGGTGAGTAAAATACGGTACCATATTATTCCATCTATGTACTTCGAATGTGGTTATCTGCCGGTACAGAGGGCCATGCAAGTCCTGTCAGAACAACTTTACCGTAACGCCAGCAGGGTCTACATGAGTACCTTATTCCGGCTGCCACTCAGACGGTATTGTTCATCTGGGGAAGGTCTTTGCCCTCTGAAGGCTTGAGTCTCCAAATACAATCTCGGAAATTTATAAATATATCCTAATTAGCCCCAAACGAACGATGAAACCCCTCCCCACCGACCAGCCACAAGTTACATATTTATCTCTTTATATCTTGATCTCAGCAACCACTCCCTTCCCTTCCCTTCCCTCCCCCTCTCCCTCACCCTCCCTAACCAACTACCCACTTTCCTTTCCCTGTCGCCATCAACAGACCTCCCTTCTCCTCCCCTCCCCTTCCCTTCACCACCACCATCACCACCTCTCTCTCCCTTCCTCCCTCCAACTTTCTCCTCCCCGGCATCTCTCTGCCTCTCTCCACAGCGATGAGGTGTGGTGAGCTTTATGCGTGTGAGTCAGAGCTGTGAGCAGGAAAAGCCTGGTCTACTTACACACATGCATGCACACACACCAAGAGACCTATCTATCTATCTACCGTATCTATCAACCACACTACACACACACACACACACACACACACACACACACACACACACACACACACACACACACAAGTTCACAACCTACACAGAAACGTACCGTACACATGGACTCACACACACAGGTGTACACACAAACAATAACACACAAGAGAAACCTTTATGTTAATTAAACTGAGTGTGAATACCTGGATGGCTTTAACAGGGAGAGAGACAGGGAGGGAGGGAGGAGAGAAGGAGGGAGAAAAGGAGAAAAAATGGGGGAGGGAAAGAGAAATAGAGGAGGGAAGGAAAAGGAAATGAAAGGGAAGATAAGAGAAGAAAGTCAGGAAGAAAGGAATTGGAGAGGAGGTGGAGCAATGGAGGAAAAGGCAAAGGAATAGATGGAAGAAATGAAAAGGAAAGAAGGAGGCATAAGATACGAGATAAATAAGCCAGGGCAAAAAAGGCTAATGTGAAAGAGAAGAGAATGGATGACAAATGTGGATAAGGGAGGGGAGGGGAGGGGAGGGGAGGGAGGAGTAGCAGCGTTGAGGGGAAAGGTGAAAGGAAGGCAATGGAAGAGGAGCAGTGGGAACGGGGAAGGGAAGGGAAGGGAAGGGAGGGGAAAGGAAGGGATGGGATGGGTTGGGATGGAATGGGAATGGGGAGGGAAGGAAAGCTGGGGTGATGGGTGACCGGAAAGCAAGAAACGAGCGGCGAGGAAGAGAAGGGAAGAAAAGAGAAGGGAGATGTACTGGGGGGGAGGGAAGGTGAAAGGAAGCCAAGAAGAGCGGAACATACAGGAAGGGAAGGGAATATGGGACACCTGAACGGGAAGCGATGATTAAATTACTGTAAAAAATATTTCTAATTCGTCCCTTTCTGTAAATTACCCCTGCGTTTTTCAATACTGGTACGGCCTGGGGGTCCTTCTCACTTTTTCTGACAGCTCCAAATTTGAGACTAGAGGGTGAGGGGGGCCTTCTTGCCACATAGAATCACTCTCACTGCCATACTCAACTGTGCCTAAGGAGTCGAAAGGATCAATTGGCCTGGTTCTGTTTGTAAGCCTCTGATGGAAGAGAGAGGGAAGGAATGCTCAGGTGGAGGAGAAAGGAGCAAAGGAGTGGAAAGAAGGGTGGGAAGACACGCAAGAAGGAAGAGTTAAAACACAGGGAAGGGAAGGGAAGGAAAGAGAAAGGAAGGGGAGGGGAACGGAGGAAAACGAAGGGGAGGGAGGGGGGAAATGGAAAAATGAGGGGATGGGAGAGTATGGAAGAAGGGATGGAAGGGGAGGTGAAGGCTGAGAAGAGGAAAGTCGATGGCAAAAGTAAGGGAATGAAGAAGTGGAATGGCGTGGAAATTGGTTAAGGGAAGAGAATGTCAAAAGAAAATGTGAGGGGATAGCAGGGGAGGTGAGAGGTTAGAAAAGAAATGGGGAGAGGAGGGGTTAAGGAAGCGGAGGGGAACGGAGGGGGAGGGGGGAAGGGGGAGATGGAGGGAAGAAAGAACTGGAGATGAGGAAAGATGCGAAACTAGGGTAAAGGAAGAGAATGAGAAAGGGAAATGTGAAAGGATGAGTGAGGGTAGGGTAGGGGAGGGGTGGGGTAGGTGGAGGGGAGGTGAAAGGTCAGGAGGGGACTTAGGGGAGGGGGAGGGGGACAGGGGAGGGGGAGGGGGGGAGTGTCGCGATAATCTAGAGAGTGGAAAGTGCGGCACAAAGACAACCACGAAGACGGGGGAGGGGGAGGGGGTAGAAGGGGAAGGGGAAGGAAACTGAAGAGAGACGGGCAGGGGAAAGGGGAAGACACAAGAGGGGGAGAGAGGAGAGACGGACCGGGGAGGAGGAATAATAGGAGGGAATATGGGAAGGGGAAATAGGGCGATGAAGGATGGGGAGTAGCACTAGAGAAGGGGAAGGAAATGAGGGGGAGGAGGGAGGGGAAGGGGAAGTAGAAGTAAGAGAAGGTAGAGGGGAGGAGGGGGACAGAAGGGGAAGGAGAAGGACGGGGGGGATGAGCATATAAAATGATACATAAATACAAATATACAGAAAGGCAGATGGTGACTTCACACACACACACACACACACACACACACACAAACACACACACAAAGCTAATAGTAAGCCTAGTGGGCCTGATAGGAGACGTGGTTATCTGCCAAGAAAGCTCTCTCCTTGCCTTCCACTCCCTCCGGCGAGACAGGCACACCACACACACACACACACACACACACACACACACACGCACAAACACGCGCACACACACACACACACACACACACACACACACACTAAATCACTAAATGCAATCTCTTTTCTTATCCAACGCCAGATGATTTTCCTCAGATTAAGAAAGATTCCAGGTGGTTAATGAGTATGAAACAATCACCATTATCCCCCTAACTATCTAAATCCTCTAACAGTCAAATAAAATCGTCTGCCAGTACAAGGAATACACCACAAAGCAGTTCTTGGTTCTGGTGGTGATAAAAAGAAAAAAGGCGAGGTAGACTATTAAAAAAAAAAATCAGGGCAATCTACTTAACCCTTTCAGTGCGATGACGTTTTTCAAATCTAGCTAAACCTGATAATTCAATTCTACTTGTACTGATTCTTTTTCTAATTTGTCTCCCCTTAGCTGAATAAAATCCTCTGAGAAGCAAATAAAGCAACAAATAAAATAAAGAAATCAATAAATGTGACAAACCGGGGCAGTCTTTCTGAAAAAAAAGAAAAAAAAAGGTGAGTATTTAATAAGGTGGGTGAAATGTGGGACTGTGTGGTCTTGGTATGGGTAAAGCAAGCGCCCTAGAAAAACAAAAGAACAGCGAGTGTTTTTGGCGCAACCCCCGCGACCTCACTCAGACCTCAAGGGGGGAGGGGGGAGGGGGAAAAGGAAGAGGAAGGAGGAAGAGACGGGGGGAAACAAAGAGAAAGGAGGAAAAGAGGGGAAGAAGCAACGATGGAGGGGGGAGAGAGGGGGGAAAAACAAGGAGTACGGAGGAAGAGAGGGGAAGAGAACGGAAAAATAAGGAACGGAGGGGACAAAAGCAACGATGAAGGAGGAAGGGAGGGGAAGAAGCAAAGATAGAGGATAGAGGAAACAAAAGAGAAAGAGGGAGGGATGGAAAAAGAGGGATGGAGGGGAGAATGGTAAAACGAAGGAGGTTGAGATGAAGGAAAGAGACGGAAAGGAATGACGGAAGAAGGGAAGGGAAGGGAAGGGAATGGAAGGAAGGGAACGGAAGGGAATGGAAGGAAGGGAACGGAAGGGGATGGAAAGGAGGAAGAAGGGAGGAAGGAAAAAAGGAAACATAAAGTCATAAAACGGAGAAAGAAAGCCACGGAAGGATGGAAACTGGAAAGAAGGAAGGAAGGAAGAAAGGGGGGGAGGGGCGAAGAAAGGAGGGGAAGGGAAGGAGATGGGAGCAAGAGAGAAGGGAAGAAGAAGGGGAGGTGGGTCAGGGGAGAGGGGAGGTCAGAGGTTGTGGGGTAGGGGAATGGAGTGATGTGTAAAGGAAGGTGGGGTGTGGGGTGATCGAAACTAGGGTGAGGGGGTAGTGTTGCTGGGAGGGGGACGTGGGGAAGGAGGTATGGGGAAGTCAGGAAGGGGAAAGAACAAGGGAAGAGGATGGAAAGGTAAGGAAGGAAAAAAGGAGGCGGGTGGGGGGAGGAATAGGTGAGGAGTTAATTGGAGATGGAGGTGAAGAAGGGAGTGGTAGAGGGGAAGATGGGGTGAGGGGGGGGACACTGTAGGGTAGGGGTAGGGGTGGGGGAGGTCGTGGAAGGGGTACGGGTGAGGTACGTAGTAGGAGTAGGGGTGGGATGGGGTGATGGGACGAAGAAGGAAGGAAGAAAATTGATAAAATGAAGTTGAGAGGATAGAAAATCAAAGTAAAGGAAGTAAGGAAGGATGGAAGGAAGGAAGGAAGGGGGGAAGGAAGGAAATGCAAGGTAATGGTAAGAGAAAAGAAATTATATCAAGGTTAAATGGAAAGAGAAGGAAGGATGGAAAAGCAGTGTTCACAACAGGAAATGGAAGACAGAAATATCAAGGAGACAGTGAAGAAGGAGGAAGGAAGGAAAGACGAATGTATGGAAGGAAATGGACGGACATGGAAGATATATCAAGGACAACGGAAAGGAAAAAGAGGAAGAAACTACGTAGATGCAGGAAAGAGAGGAACGGGAGGAAACGAGGGGACGAAAGGTGGTAAGAGAAGGAAGGAGGAGAAGGAGAGAAGGAATGAAGGAAAACCTGAGCAAGGGATGAGAGAAGACGAAAGGAAACTGAGATAAAGACAAGGGTGGAGACTGAGGGAAGGAAGAGAGAGAGAGAGAGAGAGAGAGAGAGAGAGAGAGAGAGAGAGAGAGAGAGAGAGAGAGAGAGAGAGAGAGAGCGCAAGAACACGTAATTAGATCAAGGATGGATGGAGGGACGGAGGGGACGACATGGTGGAGGGGGGGAGGAGAAAGAACTGGCAACAGGAAGCAAAAAAAGGAGGAGGAGAAGAAAAACTAAGTGATAAAACATTAAGCACAGTGGATAAAGAAAACTAAAGCAAGCGCAGAATAAGTAATCTCTTTCTCTAACTAAAGTGAGAAAATGTAAACACAGGAGGAGAAAGATGGGGAGAGAGAAGAGAAAGAAGGGGAGGGAGAAGAGAAAGAAGGGGGAGAGAGAGGAGAAGGAAAGGCAAGAGAGGAAGGAGAGAAGGGAGATGTGACGAATGGAAGAAATGGAGGAAGGAAATAGAGAGTGAATGAAAGACGGAGGGAAAGATGGAAGGGATAAAGCTGAAAAGAAAGAAGAACGGAATAAGACTAAAAGGAACGAAGAGGAAGAAGGGGAATTGTCGATTAAAAAAGAAGACAGAAGGAAGGAAAAAACTGGCGAGGTATATAAAAGGAAGGAAGAGGAAAGAAGGAGGAGACACTAACCTCAGGCTGGAGAAATCTTCCTCCCCTCCCCCTTCCCTCCTGCTCCTCCCTCCCCCTCCTCCTCCTTCACCCGCCTCCTTGACTCCTAAAACCTAGTGACTGTTTGTATGTTAATCTCTCAATGTGTGTAGATGTATGCATGTATGTATTAGAATCTTGCGTGTGTAAGTATATCTGAACAGACTGCGCAGATGTATACTTCAGGGCGTATATGGAAATGAATGTATGTATACCAATATGTTACTTTATACAGACCTACCTACTGTATCTATTAATATATACGCTATGTATCTGAAATGAATGTGTATACTCGACAGATGTGTATGAATGTATACAAGCATCAGTTTGAAGTGTACACACACACACACACACACACACACACACACACACACACACACATATATATATATATATATATATATATATATATATAAAGTATATTCATAGCTCTATACTTTTACATGTAAGGTATATCGGTATTTCCAAGTATATTTACATATGTACTGAAGGATATTGTATATGTACGCATGTATATGTATGTATGTATTATGTTTATGTACGTATGCATGTACGTAAGTATGTATGTAGGTAGGCAGGTAGTACGGCAGGCAGGTAGGTCAGCACATAGGCACCGTCTGTATATGCATGAACCCGTACAATCTGCTATGACATATATATACGGAAACAGTTCTTTAATAAACCGTAAATTAATACCGGCTACAACACCCATCTATCTACATTCCATTTACATACAAGTTACATTAGGTGCCTCCCAGAATTCCGCCCGCTGCTGTATTAATTCCGGTGTATGTGGCGCCTAACGTATAGATATTGCTGTATTAAGGACGATTCACACCGACACATTAAAATCGACAATATCTGAACGCGGCAAGTGCTGGCGGGGGATTTCGGCAAATTTGGGGGATTTCGGCAGGTTTGGGGAAATTTCGTCAGGTGCTATCAGGATTTTCGGAAGTTGCATTTGATCTTTTTTCCAAATTTGGAAGGGGAGTTTGGTATTTTCAAGGGATTTTTGGGAAGTCAGGAGGATTTTCGGCTACCTTCAGACTAATTTTGGGAATTAAGGGAAATTTTGGCGGTCTGGGAAGATTTCGTGACGCTTTATTTGATTTCGACACGTTTGGGGAATTTCGAAAGGAAAATAAATGTGTTTTCGTCATGTATGTGATTTCATAAAGTGCCTGGGAAAATTCGGCACGCTTTAGGGGATTCCAGCAAGTTCTGAGGGCTCTGGAAAAGTGCTAGGTTTTCGGCACTTTGGTCGGGTTCGGTAAGTGTTTATTAAAGGCCAGAGTAAATGCTTGAGGATAGAGACAAATGCTTAAAGATTTTTGATAATGTCTTGGGGATTTAATAGAGTGTCTTTGGAATTAGGACAGCGTCTGAGGGCACTTCGACAACTGCTTGGTGACTCTTGGAAGGCGTTTCTGGAATTAGGCAAGTGTTTACGAACTTCGGCAGGTCTTTACGAATTTCAGCACGTGTTTACGAATTTCAGCACGTGTTTACGAATTTCAGCACGTGTTTACAAATTTCGGCAGGTGTTTGTTTACGAATTTCGGCAAGTGTTTACGAATTCCGGCAGGTGTTTACGAATTTCGGCAAGTGCTTACGAATTTAGATATTTACGTGAAGCATTTAGGCTGGAGTTTGAAGCATTTCGACAAGTGTTTGGGCATTCAGGCAATTGTTTGGGAGTCTAGCAAGTGTTTATGGGTTTTCGGCAAGTGTCTGGGGGACTTCAGTTAGTTTGATAAATTTTCGGTAAGAGTGTGAATCTCTCTCTCTCTCTCAATTCGGGCTGAAGGGGTTAATATGTCTACGTGTTTATCTTTCCTCAACTTGGGCCCCTATTCTCGTGGCATAAAGAGGCTCCCTAACACCTCTTCCTTAGCGATTTATTTTTGGATACGGCCAGTTAATGTAATTTTGTATGTTATTTTAAAAGAGCAGGGTGATATTGGAATGAGTTAAATAACACGCAAGAGGAAGGCAAGGTGTCCAATGCAAAATAAATCGCTTAGGAACAGGTGTTTGGGAGCTTTCAACATCGAGAATACGGGTTTTAATATTCTTTCCTCCCCTCTACCCTCCGAACTCCAGCTCCCACATCTAAAAATAATTGCTTCCTCCCAAAATAATAATAATAATAATAATGAGTAGTAGTAGTAGCAGTAATAACAATAATAATAATAATACTAAAAATCCTAACCAAATTTCTAACACTGGCAGGTTAGTCTGTACAAGCGTGCAAGTCAACCATTATGCAGGCCGAAGCGAACAAATGGTATGACACTCGAGCTAAAACCACAGGCATGCTTGTGTGTGTGTGTGT
>NC_136979.1:33377465-33599965 GCF_032717465.1 Coenobita brevimanus
TTCCTCTTCCACTATAACCCCCCTTCTCTATCTATCTATTTATCTATCTATATTTTTTCTTCCTGTTCTATGTTTTCCTCGGCTAATCATCTTTTTACTCTTCTCTCCTTCACCTCCTCCCTTCCCTTGCATCTTCCCATTCCCTACACCCCTACCTCTCGATCCACCACTGATAAGTGGGGTACGGGGGGAGGGGAGGGGGAGGGGTGAGGAGAGGGGGAGGTGAGGGGAAGGGGAGGGAAGGGTGCAGGGGGAGGTGAGGGGAAGGGGAGGGAAGGGGGGAGGGGGAGGTGACACATAGCACAGATGCTGGAGTAAATAGAGTGGTGTAGTCTAGAGGCCCACTGGCACCAACACATCTCCCTCACCTCACTGTTACCAGACTACACACACACACACACACACACACACACACACACACACACACACACACACTATACGGTACAACTCATGGACACAACAACATTCTGGATTAAGGAGGAGGTGGTCAAGTGGATAAAACAGTGGAAAGCTGTTAGGACGGGGGCTCAAACCTGGATGCTGCAAATAGCAGTCTCCATAATATGAGGCGTATTTCTTGTATTTCCTATTCATCATACCTCTAGACAATTCTATTCAACCTACGAAAGATGTATTTAAGGAGTCAGTGAAGGCTATAGCTAACATATTCAATTTAAAAAGTGTATAAACCTGGATAAAGCTATCTGAATGTAAACAAAATAATACATGTCCCCGGTATGAAAGGAATAAATTAGTGGATGTTAGTGCTGAAGTGGTGACATGAGAAGGTGAGTAGGGAATTCGACATTGGTTAGAGGGCCGAATCTCGAGAACAGGCATTCTTACCAATGTCCAGAGAATTATTACACAAACCGGTATATATAAAGGACAGAGTAAAGATTATGATAACTATTAATACTCTGTTGTATGAAAAAAAAAAATAATAACACCGGTACTGTAAAACTTGTACTCATTAAACAAAAAAATACATGAATACCGGTACTCTCTCTCTCCCCAATGGATGGCCAATGAGAGTAAGCGGAAACAGATACGATACGGTATCACAAAACTCTCTCTCATGGATGGCCTGTAAGAGCAAGCGGAAGCAAATATATCACAAAACACACACACACACACATACAATCTCTAACTGTATCCAACCACACAAACATGCGGAAGCCGGCATACGCACAATCTGTAAAACGCATATACGCGCAGGTGATAGACTTACACAGGTGAGATACGCACACCCATCAAACAGACACACGCACACAGACCCCGTACATACACAACAGATGGTCACTCCAAGCCTCTCTCTCTCTCTCCTTGTTTCTATCCTCTCTTCCTTCCTTTCAATCATAGCTCCCTCCTCTTCCTTCTCGCTTCTTCCTCCCTTCCTTCTCCTCCTTTTGTCCTCTCTTCCATTTACCCTTCCTTCTTTTCTCACTTCCTTGATGCCTCCTTCCCTTCCTCCTCCTCTTCCTTCTTCGCAACATAATCCATTGGGTCACTGCACTATCTTTTATAAACTGCAAATAACATTAATAACTACATTCAGTGAAAAATACTCGATGACAGACACACAGATAGATAGCGATAGATAGATACAGAGAGAGAGAGAGAGAGAGAGAGAGAGAGAGAGAGAGAAAGAGAGATTGCACAAGCCCTCCCACCCTTCTCTTCATCCATCCACCAATCCAACCATTCACCCCTCCGGCCATTTATCTACATTTACGCCAGTTCCTTCATCCATCCATCTATTCATTCATTCTTCCATCTATCCATCCATTCATTCGCTAACTTATTTATTACACCATTTGGTCCAATTATCTCACTTATCATTTACCCACCATTTCTCCACCTTCCTTATGCACTTCTTTATCCATGACTCATACTACGTCTTCCCGTTTATTAATTCCTACTCCCATTTTCTTCCCAATTCACTTACCCATTTCTCGACAGCTTTCTTATCCCATTCATTTATTGGCCCTTTTTCCCATTCCCCCTTCCCTCTTCCCAATTCCACATTTCCCATTCTTCCTTCTCCACCTCCCCTTTTAATCCCCCATTCCCCTTTTCCCATTACATCCCCAGTTCCCATTCACTTTACCCCTTAATCCCATTTCCCATTTCGCATCCCATATTTCTTTTCCCATCTCCATCTCCCTCTCCATTTCCTCATCTCTCAATTATATTTTCCTTCCCCCTCTCCATTTCCTCATCTCTCAATAATATCATCCCTTACCCCATACCACGTCCTCTTTCCAATTATCATTCCTTCTCCATACCCCATTTTCCTCCCTCATTCCCCATTGTCATCAGTTCTTCCATATTAATTCTTCTTCCACTCCCTATTATCATCCCTTCCCCATCCCTCATTCTCCTTCCCTCATCCCCCATTCTTCTTACCTCATCGCCCATTCACTTAATCTCCCCTTCTCCCCCATTCTCCTTCCCTCATCCCCCACCTCCCATTCATTTAACCTCCCCCTCTCTTCCCCCCTGTTAGGAGTGTGTGGGTGTGGGTGTCGTTGGTGCGAATAGTGGTTTTAAAATAACAGTGTGGCTGAGGTAACAGTTAGGCTCACCGCGCCTGCCTGCCTACCTACCTACCTGCCTCACCTCTTGCCTCTCCCACCTCACCCCTTGCCTCTTCTGCTTCACCCCTTGCCTCTCCTGCCTCACCTCTTGCCTCTCATACCTACCTGCCTCACTTCTTGCCTCTCCTGCCTCCTCTCTACCCCACCCTGACTAACATGTTCTTTTTCTCTCCCTCTCTCTTATCTGGTTCACTGTTTCTCTCCATCTCCTGCCCCACCCTGCCTACCCCTTCTGCCTTATATTTTCCTTCTCTTTGCTTCTTTCTTCTCTGCCTTTATACTTTTCTTCATCTCCTGCTCCACTTCCCTCTACCTCACATTGCCCTTATTCCTGACTTTCTCGGCTCCTCTCTCTCTCTCTCTCTTCCCCCCTTCCCCCGCCTCGATCCTTGACTGCCTTATTGTTATCTCTCTCTCTCTCTCTTGCCTCCTCTCTGCCTACCTCCTCCTGCCTCACGCTGCCTCGCATCTTCCTTCTCTTTGCCTCACCCTTGACTGTCTTATTGTGTCTCTCAATCCCCAGCTTCCCCAAGCCTAGCTTCTCGACTCTCCTTTCTCCTCTGTCTCTCCTTACATCTTCCTAACATCTCTCTCTTTACCTTCATTGTAACAGAATAACTCTCTCTCTCTCTCTCTCTCTCTCTCTCTCTCTCTCAGCCCCTCCCCTCCCTGCCCTGCCTGCCTGCCTGCCGTACGATTCAACACTGCATCTTGGTAGAGAGAGGTAAAGGGATCTCTCTCTCTCTCTCTCAGTCACCGCCACCTACACACATGCTATCGCGTACACAAGCTCACACAAAACATACACAGATTTCCATACATTAATATTCTCAATACTTTCACAATCTCAGTGAAGCGCATATACAGACCGCATGCACACACACACACACACACACACACACACCACAACAGCGTACAACATACACATTCATTTTTTAACACTTGCACACACACACACACACACACACACACACACACACACACACACACACACACACACACATACCACGCCATATCACATTCACATTCATTCTCACACATGGACTCTCTCTCTCACACACACACACACACCATATCACATTCACATTCATTCTCACACCTGGACTCTCTCTCTCCCTCTCTCACACACACACACAAACTCTTGCCCACATCTACCCACTACAATTAAGTAAACAATTGTAACAACACACTACAACTACTACTCCCTCCCTACCCCACCCTATCTATTCCTCTCCCCCATCCCTACACCCCACAATATCTACCACTACTAAATCTACTCCTCTCGCCTACACACTTCTATTCCACTACTACCCCTCTCCAGACCCCCCTACCCCCCTCTTCTTGACCCCTTTCTTCCTTTCCCTACTCCTACCTCCACTCTCCTTGGATCCCCTTACCCCCTACCATATTCCCCATCCCTATCCCCTTGTTCCTAACTCCATCCTGCCCCCCATCCCACTACAATTCCCTACCCCAACTCTTCTCCTTATCCCCCACTCCTTTCCCTACCTCTTACCCTCTTTCTTTCTATCCCCAAGACTTGTAACATATCCTTTTCTCCCCACTTCAATCCCTCTTCCTCCCATCCCTCCAACCGCTCCCTCCCCAGCTCCCTTTCCCTCCTCCTCCCCTCCCTCTAACTCCTCTCCCTCCTCACCCTACTTGCCCCTTCCTCCCATCCCTCCCCACCCACCTTTCCTATTCCTCCCATCCCTCCCCACCCACCTTTCCTATTCCTCCCCTACCTCCCTCCATCACCACAGCCCCTCAGCAGCCCGCGGCGCCTGTTACGATGGGCTAACAACCGCACGGTCACGACCAGGTCACCCTTTGAATTAGAACCAGACCTAATTGCTCTTAGTGAGGTTAAACTGGCCCGTAATAGAGGTGAATATTACCGGATGTGGCGTGAAAAGTGCGCAGAGTTTATTACGGACAGGTCTTTAATTCCCCCATGATGCGTCCCCCGTAAGATGAATTAAATCGTTTAGATGAAGTAAAGGAGCTAATGAAGACTAACCTAACCACCAAGAGATATAATTATCCTACGCATTATAAAATCGCCACAGGGCAGAAATCATGTAATAAATACGAAAGTATGTAATAACTACAATGCGAAAAATGAAATGTCACAATACGAAACAATAGAAGGAAAAAAAAAATAACGTCAACAATGAATGAAAAAATAATAATAATACAGACATTAAATTGCTACCTTAACTTAGACACTCCACCACCACCTTCTCTCGCTATGTGGCGCGGGGGTATAAAAATCCCAGCCCAGCCCCGCCCCCGCCAGTGACTCGTGGGCAGGGAGGGGGGTTGGGTCATGCCTTCCCGTCTCCTCCCCGCTAATGTATCCGTTCGACTCTACAACGCGGGGACGTAAGGGCGGTTCTCGGGGTGCGTAAGGTTAGGGCTCTCTTTTTTAGGGGGTCATGTGAAAGGTGATACAATTGACCTGGGAGTTTTAAGAGGATCTCTCTCTCTCTCTCTCTTTTGCACCTGTCACAACGCCTTCATGATCATTTAATCTTCTACCAACCTACACACACATCTGACGGCCTACAAATTTCGTACATATATACATGAACTCGCTAATTATAAGCTACACACACACACACACACACACAATGTAAATAATCATTACAACACACAATGTACACATGAACTTAGTACAAAACACACACACACACACACATTTACACACGCATATCTCAAAACTATTCATTGCCGGTACATACTTCTACCTTACACTTGTTAATACCCCCTCTCTCTCTCTCTCTCTCTCACACACACACACACACACACACACACGCAGGGCAAACCTAATCATTACATACTTCTACCTAACACACCTGCTTGGCAGCTTCTCTCTCTCTCTCTCTCATACACGCATACACACCTGCTTCAAAACTCACACTTGTCTCCCATCCTCATATACATGTTATAAACTCACAGACCTGGAGAGAGAGAGAGAGAGAGAGAGAGAGAGAGAGAAATACTAATATTTTTTCTTCCTTTTCTTCTCTTCACCCTTTTTATTCTCTTCCTCTTTCCCACGTCTTTCATTCTTTCCTTTAATTCATTTCTACCTTTCCTTACCATTTCCTGCTTTTCTGTCTTTCTTCCAGTCTATTCTCCCCCTATCTTCTTTTCTTTCCCCTTCCTTCTTTTCTTCCCACTGTTTTCTTCTCTTCATCCTACCCTATCTTCTCCATGTACCTTTCTTCCACTTCCTTTCATTCCTCATTCCCTTCCTTCATCCTTATCTTCCTCCCAACCCTCTCATTGTTCTTTCCTTCCCATACTCTATTTTCTCTGTTTTTTCTTTCCTATCTCCTACCCTTATCCTCTTTCCTCCTTGTCCTCCCCCTTCCCCTTTCCCACTCTTTCTCCCCCGTTCCTCTCCCTTTTCCTCCCAAACTTTTCCTTCCCTTCACTGTCATCTTCTTCCTCTCTCATCTTTCTCTCCTTCCCACCTCTTTCTTTTATTTCCCCTCCCTCCCGTATCGCCTCTGCACCTCTCCCTTATCCTTCTTCCCGCAAAATTTTCCATACTCCCCTACTCTTCCTCCTTCCCTTTCTTCCCATTTTTATTTCCTTTCCCCCCTCTTTTTTCTACTCTTTTCCCACACCCCTTTATTCCCTTTCTTTCCTTCCTCTCTTCTCCCGTTCTTTCCTCCTCCTCCTCTTCTCTTCCTCTCCCCCTCCCCTCCCACTCTCTCTCACTACCTTTCTCGAAACACATGTTTTGGCAAGTGTTTAATATTTAGAGCACAGATGTTAGCCACAGGTGTTGGTTCCTACCCCACCCCCCTCCTCCCCAACCCCTCCTACCCTCCATTCAACCCCTCTCCCTCCTCCCACCACCTAAGCCCCCTACTCTTCCATCCTTCCTCCCCAACCCCTCCTGCCCTCCACTCTACCCCTCTCCTTACTCCCTCATCCTTCCTCCTCCAACCCCTATTGCCTCTCCCCCCTCCCATCACCCCACCCCCCTACTCCCTAGTCCCTCCTCCTCCAACCCCTCCTGCCTCTCCCTCCCCACACCCAGTTCCCCTCCCCCACACTTACCGGTGCCCACTCTTTCTCTCATTTTCTTTTAATAATTATTTCGTTAACTTAAATTTAATATTTTGCTCCCCCCTCCTCTCTCTATCTCGTACACTAAACTGTTTCACTTTTGCTCGTGTAGCTTAAGCTGTATATCAACACAATAATCTCTCTCTCTCTCTCTCTCTCTCTCTCTCTCTCTCTCTCTCATACACTATTTTTTTTTTTTTTTGCTAGTGTAGCTTGAACTGTATTTCACCATAATACTCTCTCTCTCTCTCTCTCTCTCTCTCATACAACAAATATATTACTTTTTTTCGCGTAGCTTATACTGTATTTTCCCATTCTCTCTCTCTCTCTCTCTCTCCCTCTCTCTCATACAACAAATATATTACTTTTTTTCGCGTAGCTTATACTGTATTTTCCCATTCTCTCTCTCTCTCTCTCTCATACACCAAATGTATAGCTTTTTCTCGTGTAGCTTATACGTACCGGTATTTCACCATAATATTTCTCTTTTTTTTCTCTTTCTCTCTCTCTGAATTTCTTTTCTTAATTATCACACACCTGATTTTTATTTCTTTATTTTCTTCCTGCATTTGAGTTTTTTATCATCTCGCTCTAAATATTCAACTTTCTCTTTCTCACAGTTTCTTTAATAATTACAACGCTTTTATGCTACAATATTTTTCTTTACTGGTTCTTAATTATTTTACTAGTGATAAATTTTCACTTCTGTCTCTGCTATCAGTTTCTTTTATTATCTTTTTTTTTCTTTTTTTTTACATTATTCTCTCCCTCCCTCCCTCCCTCCCTCTCTCTCTCTCTCTCTCTCTCTCTCTCACACACACACACACACACACTTCAAGGTCTCTCTCCAACACACACACGGCCATTCCCTATAATAAACAAACTCTTAGGCGCCTTAATGAACACTCTCTCCAACCCCCCTCCTCCTATAAAAATCCAAAGCTGAATAAAATCGTCTGGAGATAGGAGTAAAAAAATAAATCACCGGAATGAAGGGGTTAAAGAAGGCTATATTAAACCCCCCCACTACGAAACCTCTCATAAGTATAGGCAAGCAGGTAAGAAAGGTTAAAATACTACCCCTTTAGTTCAATGGTTTTATTATTATTATTATTGTTATTATTATTGCTGTTATTATTATTATTATTATTATTACTGTTGTTATTATTACGTTATTATCAGCATTATTATTACTGTACCTCGTTTGGGATACATGGCGTCTGGCAACGAATGAATAAATGAATGAATATTATTACGGTATTATTAGCATTATTATTATTACTGATATTGTTATTGTTATTATTATTATTATTGTTATTATTATTATCATTACTGCGACTAGACGATTTTACTCAGGAAGGACCCCTATCAGTGGCGGTACTCATGTCGGCTACACCTAACCTCTTCAGTTCCAAAAGTCTCTCCTGAGCTGAATAAAATCGTCTGGAAATACAATGAAGGCCAAGTTATTGAACAGGAAGGGTTAAGAAAATCGCCCCAAGATAGCAAAGAAGAGGAGTATTAATCCCTTCAACCCCATGACGTACGCTTAACTGGATTCTTTCTCTATCCAGACGAATTTATTGAGCTGTGGAGGCTGGAGGGGCTTGGAGAGACAACCAGAGGGGGGGAGGGGGTAGTAGGAAGTGTCGTAAATTGGTCATCGTAGTGAAGGGGTTAAAAGACTGCCTAATCCAGAAAATAAATAACTTCTTTTCAACGCTATTAATAAAAAAATCGATTTATTTTAGCCCTGTAACTAAAATTATAAAATCTATGTAATTCTTATCGGTTCCTGTTTTGTAACCTGGTAACGGTGATCTGTACTCGTTTTGACCCTTTCACTACGAGGACTCCTTTATAGAGTTTATTCATGAAGATAATAAAGATGAATTTAAGGTTTACGGAGGATTTCCAGAAGTGAAAGGGTTAATTAAGGCTATACAGGATGAATAAAATACATAAGGCGTCATCGTACTGAAGGGGTTGACGCTGTAAAAATATCTCTAAGTTTTTAAAGGACTGTAACTAACCTCTTTGTAATTTAATGGGTTCTTATCAGTAACTCTACCACGGCATTTTGTAACATTTATAGCCCTGTAACCTAACAATTTAATTCCACTTATCATTCCTGTTAGTCTGACTATGTATTTTACTTGTGGCTCTTTGTACTCTACCTCTGTGACTAAAAAAACCCCTTTCTGTACTTCCACTCATTCTATGTAACACAGCTATGGCATTCTGTACCAAATCCTGTAACTATAATAATAAAGCCTCTATGTAACTACCGGCCAGTCTTTGTAACTTAGCTTAGTAACTCAGCTGTGGCAGTTGTACTCCTGGTGGATACATTACCTGGCTGTAGCAAGTGTGTTAATTTGATGTAATGTGGGAAGGATGAATGATGTGGCGATGCTGGCGATGTACTCTCTCTCTACCTACCGCATCTACAATGTGTGTGTGTGTGTGTGTGTGTTGCTTCGTTATTCTATGCTTAAACCTCCATAAACTGCTTGTGAATATTAAGGTTGAATCTCCCCCCTCCCCACCCTCTCTCTCTCACACAGGTAAAATTTTGCTAAACACACCATTAACACTTGTGACGGGAGGGGAGGGGAGGGGTGAAGGGGAGAAGGAGGGGAAAGGAAAGGAGAAGAGAGAGAGGTGGGGGAGGGAGAGGAAAGGAGAGAAGAGGGGGAGGGAAAGAGAGGGGTGAGGGGGTGGGGAGGAAAGGTGGGACAGGCGGAAGGGAAGGGAGAGAGAGAGGGGAGAGGAACGGAGGGGAGAGGGAGGGAGTGGGAGGGAAAGTATAGCGACTTTAACCAGTTACCAAGGTGGAAGAGGGGGAGGGTTGGGGGAGGAAAGAGAGGAGGAGGAGGAGGAGGAGGAGGAGGAGGAGGAGGAGGAGGAGGTGGAGGAGGAGGAGGAGAAGGAGGAAGGACAGGAGAGAAGTGATTATGATATATTGTTCTTCCTTCTCATAATTCATTACATTCTCTCTCTCTCTCTCTCTCACACACACACACATGTACAGATAATTTACATAACTGCAGAGCTGGGGGAGAGAGAGAGAGAGAGAGAGAGAGAGGGGAAGGTATGTAAGAAAGGCTACCATATGTTCCAAGATCCAGTCAGTGTGGCCAATTCCATCACCTGAACACTGTTACCATTGCCACACACACACACACACACACACGATAGATAAATTGGTAGACACACGCATACTTATACATGCATTACACACACGCATATATATTCAACCACACACATTCCCTCTCTCTCTCTCTCTCATGCCTACAGCATAAACTCCTTCAATTCGACAGGTTCTTCCAAAACAATAAAACATACTAATGACAGCCAAATAAAAATAATCAAAGTTAAAGTAAAGGTCCTAATAAAGTAACAGTAAACCTTTTATTGATACGACTCCTTATTAAGCTGATTAAAATAGTCTGGAAGTACAAATAAAAAAAATAAAGACGTAATCGCAGTGAAGAGGCGATATAAAGCCATCTCTTTTTCTATTCAATTCGATCACATTTTATTTTTGCTTTAGTTTTGCTATTTACAGACGGTTTTACTGAGTTATGGCCATACACCGAGGCCTGTATTATTGTGTAGTTATGAAGCTTACTAATACCTCTTCCTCACTGCTTTCTTTCTGATTCTGCCCTGTTACTATATTCTTCTATGTTATTTACGGAATCTAACTCGACACTGACAAGAAAATATGAAGCAAACATGAAGATAATACTGGGTAGTTGGGAAAATAAATCGCTAAGGAAGGGGTGTTTGAGAGCCTCCTTGCCCCACGAGAATAGGTCACGGGGTCCAATGAAGGCTCTAACCCCTCCTGTTCAAAAACTCACAAAAGCTGAAGAAAATCGTCTGAGGATGGAAAGAATATGAAAAAAAAAATGTGATCGTAGTGAAGGGGTTAATTTTACGTCAATTAAATACATGAATAGATTAATAGCCTGCTAATTAGAGTCCTTATTGAGTAATTACTTAAGGGCTGTTCTGCTTGACTCACTTGAGCTGGAGGAGTTTAAAAAGTTGATGTGGAGGGCTTGGTAAGAGGAGGAGGAGGAGGAGGAGGAGGAAAAATAAGACTGTGGAAGAAATGAAATGGAAAGACTGAGGAAAAGAGGAAGGAAAATTAAGTGAGATGGGAGATGGCATGAAACGAGGGTAGGAAGGATGTGACGGATGGAGGGATGGTAATGGAAAGGAGAGGCAAAAATATGGGAGATGAGGGAGGAGGAGAGGAGATGAGAGTGGTGAAGGACGAGGGGGAGGAAAGGAGGGGTGATGGAGACAGGGAGGGAAAGAGAGGTGTAGGGAGAGGGGGAGTGGAGGGATGGTGGAAGGGAGACGTCAGAGGAGAGGGAGGGATGGGGATATGGTGAGGAGGGGTGAGGGAGTTAGGAGGAGATAGAGAGGAGGAGAGTGGGATAGGAGGGGAGGGGAGGGAGGGGAAAGGGAAGTTGCTGACGTGGGGGTGAGGTATCAGACTTGCGCAATTTTACTTTTTGCTCTACACTCTCGTCTTCTTTCTTCCATCTTTCTTCTCCTTCTCTTTATAGCTCTCCTTTTCAGTTTCTTTCCTTCCTTATCTTTGTTTTCCTTCCTTTACTCTTTCATCATTTCCTAGTTTTCTCCTTTCTTCCCTCGGATGTTGTTTTTCTTTCCTCTCTGCCCTCATTCCTTCATTCTTCTTCCCTTACCTGCATTCTTTCATCTTTTTTGTGTGTTTTTCTCTCTTATATTTTTCCTTCTGTCCTAACTCCTTCTGCTCCTCCTTCCTACCATCTCTCTCTCTCTCTCTCTCTCTCCATTAGTTTCCTTCCTTCCCTGCTTTCTCTCCCTCTTCTCTCTTCTTTTCCCTTCTATCTCGTATTTAGTCTCAGCTTCTCCTCTTCTTAATTCCTTCTTCGCTTCCTTCATTCGCACTTCCTTCTTCCTGCTACTTTCCCTTTACCTTACTTCCCAATATAAAAAAAAAATCTAGTACGTCAGCAAAATAAATAAATCCACAAAAAATCCATAAATAAAAAATAATGAAAGAAATCCAATGAAATATAAATCCTCGGGGTGAACGGGTTAGTGTCCCATATGGAGATAAGACGATAAACTAATAAGACCAAAGTGCTTACTAGGGATTCTCGCAAGACTCTCTCTCTCTCTCTGCCTACCTACCTACCTACCTATCTATCTATCTATCTGTCTCAGGCTTATCTATTCCAGTGGTATCATGGAATTTTCGACTATAATGATCTCGTGACTGGACTGCTCATATTACACATACAGTACATACATACTGTACATACGTACACATATGGTACATACATACATTCACAGACTCTGAACACACCTACACCTAAGTACACACACATACATTATCTAGTACATATAAACAAACATACATACATAAATGCACCCCCAAATTCACACACGCACACATGTATGCTTCAGAGCACACAGACACGAACACACACAAAAGGACACATACATGTAAACGCATACTTGTTCACAGGTAAGCATATTGTACATACACGCGCGCACCGAAGCACACATACACGTAACTAAACACACACACACACACACACACACACACACACACACACAGTCACGAACACAATAAAATGGGGAGGTAAAACTGTCAGGGTGAATAAAAGCAAGGACGTGAACAGTATGAGGATGAGTATGAGGTATGAGGGGATTAGGGCAGTGTATGGAAGTGAATAGGGACTGGCGCAAGTGTATAAGTGAGTGAATACAATGAATAAGGATTAGTATAAGGAAGTGAATACGGATGAGTATTAGGAAGTCAATAAGGATGAGTATAAGTGAATGAGGATGAGTACAGGGAAGTGAATAGGGATGAATATAAGGAAGTGAATGAGGATGAGTATAAGGATGTGAATGAGGATAAGTATAAGGAAGTACATGAGGATGATTATATGAAAATGAATGAGGATGAGTATAAGGAAGTGAATGAGTATACAGTGAATAAGGATCATAGGGAAGTGAACAAGGATGAATGTACGTGAAGTGAGCAAGGGAGTATAAGGAAGTGAATGAGTATACAGTGAATAAGGATCACAGGGAAGTGAAAAAGGATGAATGTACGTGAAGTAAGCAAGGGAGTATAAGGAAGTGAATGAGTATAAGTAAACATGTATAAGTACAAGGAAGTGAGGAATATGTGCACGTCGACAGTGTTAAGTACAGGTAAGTAAAACATCAGCATAAAGCGGTGTAGTAAGTATAAGTCTTTGTAAGCATCAATGTAAGTCTTACGAAATATAAATGTAAGTCTTAGGGAATATACGGTGTCTTAGTAAGTATAAGTCTCAGTATCAGTGTGTCTTACTATGTATAAATGTAAGTCTTAGTATAAGTGTAAGTCTTAGGAAATATAAATCTAAGTCTTTGTAAGTGTAAGTCTCAATAAGTACAAGTTACAGTCTCAGTGTGTATGAGCGCAAGAAAGTGTCTAGGTGCAAGAAAGTGTCTCAGTATAAGTATAAGTGTGTATTCCGTAGTATAAGTGTGTGTATTCCGGCGTTGTGTTCCCAGTGACGCGGCTGTCATGGCACAATAAACAAAAAATAAAAACAAAAAAACGAATCGAAGGCCAATCCATGTCGCCACGCTCACATACATACAGACATACATACATACACGTACGGTACATACATATATACAAGAGTGCACACAAAATACATTCATACAAACTCGAACACACAGCGATATAGACCTACACATACTAAAAACACATATACATACACACACAAACAAACAAATACGTAACAGCATCACTGTATATACGTAATTACACCACACACACACACACACACACACACACACACACACACACACACACACACACACAATGATTACTACCTTCTACACGCAAACACCAAAGTAGCGTATACATATAGTGTAAATAAATACAGGCACAAAAATACACCACCTATCACTGTCTTGTACAAATACTTTTTACATTAGAAATACAGAGAAGTATGTAACCAACGTACACGACAAAATATACACAAGCCCTCATGCCCTCAACCATGTTACTAATACATTCAGCTGGATGGCACAACATACGCATACAAATACCGAAACATACATACATACATTATCCAAACACTATAGTCAGACTCAGAAAAAAATAAATACACAGAAACACATACCATACATATACATATATTCATACATGCATACATACACATAGTTGTACAGGGCGAAATACAGCACTAGATACTAATACAATACAAAAACCACAAGTAAATAAAAGTAAATAAGAGATACGATAAACGCGGGATAGACAGGGGCATAAACGAATGTAATTATTGATTTTTTCCTTGGAGTCGGTAATTTCCTTCTCCACAAAACAGGAAAAACAGAAAATATTATAGTTGTCAAGGGTGTTTTTTTTTACTGCACTGCAGGATGACAACGTGGATGAGAGGAGAGGAGAGAAGGGACGGAGAGGAGAGGAGGGAGGGGAGAGATGGAGAGCCAAGGTGAGAAGAGAGGAGAAGAGGGATGATGATGACTAAAGAATAAGAAGAATGAGGAGGAATATGAGGAAGGAGGAGGAAAACTGTGTTTTATACATACATACATATATATATATATATATATATATATATATATATATATATATATATATATGAGAGAGAGAGAGAGAGAAAGAGAGGTGGGAGAGAGGGGATTTCCTCCAGCTGAATATTTTTAGCTTTATTGCCCCAACCACTCAAGAAAAAAAAACAAAAAAACTATATACAGAAAAACTTAATATGGTACGGAATATAAAAAGGACAAACCTGATACAAGGAAAAAATGTAAGACTGGGCTTCAAATAAAATAAAGAGCGGATAAAAATAAATAAATAAATAAATAAAGGATGCATGCGCTAGTGGATGAAATTACGCACTTAAATGTATAGAAGATAACAAAGAAAAAATCAAAGGGAAAAACTGAGTACAAAAACAGGAGGAAAAGAAAAAAAACGAAGGACAGTAACTCGTACGGGGAAAAAAAAAAAAAAAAGGGGGGGGGGGGGAAGATAAAGATTAACTCACATACGACGATAACTCACACGCTATATGCAAAATACTATCACCACTTTCTTGTCAACTTCATCACCATCGCTACCACTGTCAATCGAATCACGTGAACGGATCAACATTTTGACCTACTGAGATCAAAATATAGACGAGAAAAGTGTTGATTTAGCCTATCGCTTTTACGAGGATCACTGATGCAGATTTTCAGTTTTTCTAAGACCCAATCATGCCCTTGAATACAACCCGGAACTGGCAACGTTACATCCGGGTCCCAAACTGTACTGCTGGGTGAATAGGGACAAGGGGAGAAACAAACTACACCCTTCAGTCTGACCGGCCCGAGAATCAAACTCGCGTTCTTCCAATTCTCAACCAGATGAG
This sequence comes from Coenobita brevimanus, assembly GCF_032717465.1. Classification (NCBI taxonomy): domain Eukaryota; kingdom Metazoa; phylum Arthropoda; class Malacostraca; order Decapoda; family Coenobitidae; genus Coenobita; species Coenobita brevimanus. The sequence continues at coordinate 33,392,614 of NC_136979.1, forward strand.
CTAACCAGTGCACCAAAAGCTCTCTCCCAACCTACAGGCACAATTAAAGCCAAGACAATATTCCCTTGAAAAAAAAAAAAAAAAAAAAAAAAAAAAAAAAAAAAAAAAGTCCCGGCGGAAGGTGGAGGGCCGCGCTGAATATAAATTAAGGCCCCATTGTTTTTAGGGCATTTTAGGCAGGCATTTTATTAGCAGCATATCACAACTTTCACTTTTTCAGCAAATTTTCCCTCCCATCTTCAGAAAAAAATAGGAAAATAAAAAGAAAAAATCGTCAAGTAATTATTTAGCAAGGTCATGTCTACAGGGTATCCACTGTGTGTGTGTGTGTGTGTGTGTGTGTGTGTGTGTGTGTGTGTGTGTGTGTGTGTGTGTGTGTGTGTGTACAGTAAGGCTTAAATTAATCCTCTCACGACGATGACACGTTTCATTCTATTTTCTTGCTACCACTATGCGATTTTATTCTGGTTGGGAATCTTTTCGAAGTGAAGGGGCCAGATAATCTTCATTAACACAGGTGCTAGAACTGATGCTGGGATGGGTGGCACACAGCTATATGAATACGCTACGTATTACAGGGAAAGGTAACAATACACCAAAAACTGGGAATGATGCAGGGAGAAGTAAATGCATACCATGAGGGTGATGTTGGCAAGGCTAACAGTACTGATTTTGTGAAGAGCAACAAAAAAGGCATAATCAAATGGTTATACTGGAAAGCATATAAAAGCCATACTGATATCAACTACACAGTGATGGTGGGAAGGGTAACACCTTAACATACCAATAGCAACGGGTAATGTATAATGGGAAGGGCTACAGGACCCATATGCTCCGGGTGACAATGTGAAGGGTACTAAAGCCAAACATTAGTACAAAATTATATTGTGAGGGATACCGGGCAACAGCACACCAAAAGCTAAAAACGACGATGGCTGCAAAGGGTACCGGTAAGAAAGCACAATAAGCTAGGAGTGAATGTGGGAAGGATGTCTGTGCACCAGTAACCTAGGATGAGGCTGGGAAAGGAAGCAGTCACAGGCTATCCTCACTTTTGGGAAGGGTAAGAGAGTCATAAGCATGGGTGATGTTGGGAGACATACAGTAAACCAGGGTGATCCTGCAAAAGATAACAGAAACACATCAGATGGGGTGATGCGGGGAAGGGTAACAGTGAGACAAGCTGGAGTGATGCTGGTGGAAAGGGTAACGGAGGGACAAACTGGCTTGATGCTGAAGAGGTAAGAGAGAGCCATAAAAGGAAAGGTGAGGCTGAGAAACGTAACTGCACTAACCGATGAGAGAAATGGTGAGAAGGGTAACAGAAATCCATAATTAAGACCTAACGCTTGCACATTAGGATGGAGCACCGTGTTCTGCCAGTGTTAATTTAGATCGACTGCTGTGCCACTTGCTATCATTTTATTCCTATGTCGCTCGAATGCTGTACCTCCTGTTATCTAGCTTGACTGCCGCGCTTCTTAGCTACATCTCTTCTCTGTTCTCATGCTATTTCTGTCTTTTCCCCTGTCTTTTGATTTTTGTATCTATTCCCTTGTCTCGTGATGCCTTTCCCTCTTCCCTTATTTCTGCTACGTTTCATCTTTTCTCGTGTCACATGTTATCTCTATATTTTCCCTTATCTCATGCTATCTCTACCATTTTCCTTGATTCTTGCTATCTCCATCTCTTCTGTCTCACTCTATCCTTATCCTTTCCCTTGTCTCATACTAATTTTACACTTTCCCTTACCTCTTGCCATCACCAACTCTTCCGTTATCTCTTACCATCTCTCCATCCCTTCCCTTGCTTCATACTATCTTTTCCTTTGTCTCTTGCCATCCCCATCTCTTCCTTTACCTCCTTTTATCTCTTCTCTCCTCCGGTGCCACTCTTGACACATGCATCAATGACAGACTCACAAACAACCTGCACTGCCACAGTACTAATTCGTGGCCTCACGCCGGATCAGCCTCTAACTCACTGTATAAATCTGCTTGGTGCATATCTCAACATACGTGATTGCAGTAAGTGGTGCAAAGTTTTCTGGGTGACCAGGTATACTTTACACACACACACACACACACACACACACACACACACACACACACAAAATCAACAATTTTTACACGCAAGGCTCTATACTCTCTCTTTCTCACACACATACACTACACACACACACACACAAAACCAACAATTGTTACACGCACGGCTCTATACTCTCTCTCTCTCTCTCTCTCTCTCTCTCTCTCTCTCACACACACACACACACACACACACACACACACACACACACAATCATATTCCAATCACGAGCGTTCAGAAAAGTCGCCCCAAAAATGAGTATACAACCTTCTAATACTGTACAAGCAAGATTGACTTTAACCTCAAAAGGACAAAAATAATCCATCTGACATCAATACAGGCTCACATATACTTACATACATACATATACACATACAAGTACTCACATATGTACACACAACTACACCCCAACTGATGCAAGACCACACACACTTATCGACTGATACATACAAATCAATACTCAGCAATACACGGACGCTTGCACTTATATGTACACATACTGCCACCACCTGCACACACACACACACACGCAAAGTACAGGCTATAGAGGCTACACACATCTACAATTCATACTTACACATGCATCCGTCTATAACATACACACACACACACACGGTTGCCACACCACACCACTAACCCAAACAGTGTTGCCCTTACCATGCCTCCTCCACTGTTGCCAATACAAACCATAACAAGACAAGAGGGGATGGTGAGGGAAGATGGATGGGGGGTAGGGGGAATAAGGGGGGAGATGAGGGGTGTGAAGAGGATAGCCTATCAGAAGGAGGGGAGGGATATGAGGAGTAGGAGGAAGGGTGAGGAGAAGGAGACTCAGAAGAGGTGTCAGAAGGAGAGGGCAGATATAATGAGGAGGAGGGGAGAGGATAGATGTATGAAGAGGAGCACAATGAGACAGATATAGAGGAGTGGGATGAGGAGAGACGATGAGGAAGAGAGCGGGCGGAGGATGAGAGCATAGATATAGAGAGAAGGAAACAGATACAAAATGGAGATGAGGAAGAGAGGGGTATCAAGAGGAAGGGTGAGATACAGGGAAGGAAGAACAGGTGTGACGAAGAAAGTATCACAGGAAGGGAGAGATACAAGAAGGGGAGGTAGATATAAGAAGAAGGGGGAAGAGTAAGGGGAGGGAGTAGGGGTGTTAGGAGGGGAGACAGAAATGATGGGGTGTAAGGAGGGGACACTGCATGGAGGAAATGTCAGGAGGAAGAAAGAGATACAAGGAGGAGGGGAGAGAGAAGTAATGAGAAGGGGAAGGGTGTAAGAGGAGGGGAAGACGTTAGGGTGGTAGTAATGAAACAGGTATTTAACAACAGGTGCTCTTACATAATGATAATATTAATTATAATAATAATAATAATAATTAGTAGTAGTAGTAACAGTAGTAGTGGCTGTTGTTGCAAAATGTTATGCTTACACTATCAATTCTTTTTTTTTCTGTGCACAAAAATTATACGGTAAGGCGTTTGCAAGAATAAAAAAAAAAAGTATGTAATACAGCGCCAAAGGGTTAACGATCCCCGATTCACCGAAAGTCAGGCGAATAACACGCAACATTCTGCGCACACACACACACACACACACACACACACACACACACACACTTCAATAACATAAGGGTACACACGGACACATCAACACCTTCTTATCAACACACCCGCACGCAATTCAATAAAAAACGCACACACTCCATCCCTCCCCCACACACATACACACACACATATTCACACCCATACATCCATCCACACAAAGATCAACAAAAAACGAACACACACACACACACACACACACACACACACACAGTCATATTTTTGAAGCGTTACACACAATTCCTCATTCCCTTTCAGTGTTCAAGAGGAATGCTGAAAGAACAAAAGTGGAAAGAAAAAAATACCGATCGGGAAAAAAAAAAAAAAAAAAAAGGGCTTTTTTGAGAAATGGTCTTGTTTCAGAATGGATGGTACAGGACTGAGAGGGAGGGAGGGAGGGAGAGGAGAAGGAAGGGAGGGAGGGAGAGGAGAAGGAAGGGAGGGAGGGAGAGGAGAAGGAAGGGAGGGAGGGAGAGGAGAAGGAAGGGAGGGACGTGTAGATAAATGAGAGGAGTGGCTAAAAGGAAGGTAAAGAAAAGGGGGGACGAGAGGAGAGTGGATGATGATGATGATGATAATGATACACGAGGAATGAAGGGAGAGGGGTGGACGATGATGATGATGATATGATGATGATGACGACGATGATGATGAAGACTTAGAAGAGATGAAGAGAATGGTGGATGATGATGATTCTCTCTCTCTCTCTCTCTCTCTCATTTTTCCTCCAATCTCTCCCTCCCTCCCTCTTCCTCTCCCACGCTGCCAGACGTACGAACAAAACTATCACAACTACCAACATTCAACACACCACAACTACCAACATACCAACATTTCACACACTACAACTACCTCACACCCTACCACAATTATCAAAATTAAACCTACCACAACACCAATATTACAGTGCATCCTACCACAACTACCAACATTACATCTACCACAGCTATCTATCAATTACCAACATTTTCGCCTTCCTACCTTAATTGGGTTTGAGTATATTTATCTACCAACATTCTATCAGTAACCAACATTCACCTACTATACCATCATCCGTCAACGAATGGTGGTAGGAGGAGGCCGGTGCTGGTGTGTATAATGGTGGTGATGGTGGTGGTGACAGTGGTAATGGTGGTAATTGTAGAGATGGTGATGGTAGTGGTGACTGATGGTACTGGTGATGGTAGTGGTTGTATTTGTGGTGATGGTGATGATCGTGATGGTAGTAGTAGTAGTGGTGGGGATGAGTGGGAGTGAAGGACGTGATGGTGGTAGTGGTAATGTTGGTAGCTGAGGTAGTGGTGGGGTGGGTAACGTCTGTAGTGGTGAAGGTGGCTGTGGTAGTGATTGTGGTAGCGATACTGGTAGTTTTGATAACATATCTGGTACCTTCAGTGATAATAAACATTGATAGTTATAGCGAATATGGTCATTGTGGTAGCTGTGGTGGCGTTGGTGGTAGTTGTGGAAAGTGTGGTGGATGCGGTGACGAGGGTCGTAGCTGTGATAGTAATGGTGGTAGTTGTGGTGACGATGGTAGTAGCTGTGGTAGTAATGGTGGTAATTGTGGTGGCGATGGTGGTAGTTGTGGTGGCGATGGTGGTTAAAATTCCACATGACGGGTACAAAGGAGGGAGGTGAGATGGAGGGAGGGAGGGAGGGAAGGAGGTAACTTTATGGGAGGGAGGGAGGGACAGTGGGAGAGGGGAGGGAGGGAAGGGAAGGAATGATGGGCAAGGAGAGGAAAAGGGGTGAGACGAGAGGGGCGGGGAGGAGGGGAAGGGAAGGGGGGGTGAAAGAAATGAAGGAAATGTTAAGTGAAAAGAAAGAGAGGGGGAATAAATGATGGAGGGAGAGGGTAGGGAAAACGAAGGAGTAAAAAGAAGAAAATGGTGAGAAAAGAAGAAAATGGAGATGAAAAGGCAGAGAGAAAAAAAAATGAATTGAAGAGACGATGGAATGAGAGAGGAGACAAAGCGAAGAAAAACGTGAGGAAAGGCTGGAATGACACGAAGAAATGGAAGTGAAGGGACGGGAAGGGAATGGAAGAGAAGGGTAGGACAGCAAACAAAAGAAAGAGACAAGAGAGCAAGGGAAGGAAAAGAACGTATGAGAAGAAGGAAAGAAGAATTTGTAGACAAGGCAAAAGGGGTATGCAAAAAAAAAATAAATAAATAAAAAAAAATAAAGAGAGAGGAATGGAAGAGTAGGTAAAGGAGGAATGGAAATGAATAAAGAAAATAAAGAAAAGAAGAGGAAGGAAATGAGGGTAGAAAAGAATGGATGAAAGGGAAAGAAAAGAAGGGTGAAGATGGAAAAGGAGGCAAGGAGAAAAGGAAAGGAAAGGAACGGAAGCGGAGAAGGAAGGGAAAGGGGGAGGGAGGGAAGCGAGGAGAGAAAGCGAGAAAGTACTGGATGGAAAGTCAGACACTGGGGGGGAGGGGAGGGGAGGGGTGGGATGAGGGGAGGGATGAGTGGAAGGGGAGGGGAGGTAACACTGAGGTGATGAGATATAAACTCCTCCCTCCTCTCCTCCCACCTCCTTCTCTCCTTACCTCCCTTTCATCTTCTCTCCTTCCCTCCTTGTCCTCATCTCCCTCCCTTCCATCCTCTCTTTCTCTCTCCTCCATCCCTCTTTTTTTTCTTCTCTCCTCCCTCCCTCACTCCCTCTTCTTTCCTCCTTTCCTCCATCCCCCATACTCTTTCATAAATTCTTTCACTCCTCTTTCGCCTCCATCCTGTCCACAACTTTCTTCCTTACACTTCCTTCTCTTTTACTTCACTCTTTTATTCTTTTCTCCTCTTCCCCCTTTCATTCGCCTCTCCTTCCTTACCATTCCTTGTTTTATTCTTTTTTTAAGGAGTACGAAAGAAAGCAAACAGTAACAGACCGAACAGCCCTTTCGAGGCTGTTTGTACAAAAAGCAGAATGACTATTAAAACTGAGATTAACACAGGAACAGAAATGCAAGATGGCTTTCCTTTCTATTAATATTTCCATTCTCTGGTATCCCTTTCATTCCCTACCTAAAACTGAGAGAGAGAGAGAGAGAGAGAGAGAGAGAGAGAGAGAGAGAGAGAGAAGGGGGAGGGAGGCAGAGAGAGATGAAGAGATAAGTGAGGGATAGAGAGGGGGAGGGGGTAACAGGGAGAAGAAGGCTGGGAAGGGGAAGGGACAGAAAGGAGGGGGTAAGGGTCGACCACACACACACACACACACACACACACACACAGCCCCTTCTTGGTGAGCTGGCTTTAAAATCAATAAAGACTTACTAATTACAGAAATTCATGAATCTGACGAGAGAGAGAGAGAGAGAGAGAGAGAGAGAGAGAGAGAGAGAGAGAGAGAGAGATTAAAGACAAAGCTATCTCAATTATTTCCCAATCCGTCAAATAATCACTTCAAATCATCTGGTTAATCTCCCTCCCTCCGTCTTTGCCCCCTCTCCCCTCCCCCCTCCTCCTCTCTCTCTATACCTTGTCCGTACATACCTCCCATCCGTACCTCACCTTCGCCCAAATCTCTCTCTCTCTCTCTCTCTCTCTCTCTCTCTCTCTCTCTCTCTCTCCACATGTCACCAGAGAATGAGAAAAATAAACACAATTATTCCATCTAACACAAACTGGAAGGGAGGGAGGGAAAGGAGGAGAGTGGGAGGGAGGTGAAAAGGAAGGTGGTGAGAGAAGACACGAGAGGAAGAGGGAGGGGAGAGGAGCGGAGGGAGGGGGAGAGGAGAGGGAGGTAAGAAGGCAAAAAGAGGGTGGGAGAGGAAACTAACAGATGAGGTGGGGTGGGAAGGGACTGGGGGGATTGAAGGGAAGGGAGGAAGACAGGGAGAGAGGAAAGGAAATGAAGGGAAAGAGGTATGATGGGAGCGAAATGGGAAGGAGAAAGGGAGGGAGAGGACTAGAGGAAATAAGAAAAGTGAGATAAAGAGTGAGGCACAAGAAAGGAATTCAGTTGACAGGGGAAAGTACAGGAAGGAAAGGCGCTGGGATGGAAAGAGAAAGGCGTAGATAAGGAAGGGAGAAAGAAAAAACAGTAAAATAAAGATTAGGCAGGACAGAGAAAGGAGGGGGATGGAGAGATGGATATAGAAAGAGACAGATCAATATAGAATACAGACCGAGACGGACAGACAGATATAGAGGGAGGAATAGAAGAAAGGAGGAGGATGAGAATGAGAAAAGGGAGTAAGAGAGAGGAGGAGGAGGAGGAGGAAGGGAGATAAAGAAAAAGGGAGGGAAGGGAGGAAGGCTAAAAGGTTTATTGGGATCTACCTGACTAGGGAGCGAAATGGGAAGGAGAAAGGGAGGGAGAGGACTAGAGGAAATAAGAAAAGTGAGATAAAGAGTGAGGCACAGGAAAGGAATTCAGTTGACAGGGGAAAGTACAGGAAGGAAAGGCGCTGGGATGGAAAGAGAAAGGCGTAGATAAGGAAGGGAGAAAGAAAAAACAGTAAAATAAAGATTAGGCAGGACAGAGAAAGGAGGGGGATGGAGAGATGGATATAGAAAGAGACAGATCAATATAGAATACAGACCGAGACGGACAGACAGATATAGAGGGAGGAATAGAAGAAAGGAGGAGGATGAGAATGAGAAAAGGGAGTAAGAGAGAGGAGGAGGAGGAGGAGGAAGGGAGATAAAGAAAAAGGGAGGGAAGGGAGGAAGGCTAAAAGGTTTATTGGGATCTACCTGACTACCTGCCTGCCTTCTTGCCCGCCTCCTCACTCACTACTTGCCTCCCTCACTCCCTCATTAACCCCCCCACCTCTCTCTCTCTCAGTCTCCCCTTTTCTTCCATCCTTCCTTTATGTTACACTATTTTCATCATCTCTATCCACATATCAATCTTCCTCCTCTTCCTTTTCTTTATTTTTTTCACGCCATCTGCTTCCATCTTCCCTCCACTGTTATCTCTCTCTCTTCCTTCCTCATCCATCGTTCACATTTTTTACTAGTTTTCTTCTTTAAATACCTGTCTTTTCTCTCTTTCCTCATTTTTTCCTCCATCGTTTCTTCACAACGCTATGTCATCCCCCCCCCCTCTCTCTCTCTTTCTCCATTTCTTCATTCCCCTTTCTCCCATTTCTCTTTCCGCCTCGCTTTATTCTTCCATTTCTCCCTTCTCCTCACCGTTCTACCTCTCTTTCTCTCCCTCTCCTCCCTTTCTACCTCTTCCCCCTGTCCCTCTACCTCCCTTGCCTCCTCCATCACATCACAACCTCATTTACATATCACCTCTCACCCCCTCCCTCTCCACCTATCTCCCTTCACCCCCTCCTCCCTCCCTACCACTCATTCTCTCCCTTCTTCCTCACCATTCATTCTCTCCATCGCTCCCTACCACGCATTCTTTTTGTGCTACACATTCTCTCTCTCTCTCTCCTTCTCTCTCTATTCCTCCCAGCCCCTCGTCTCCCTCACTCACACTATCATTCATTCCCTCCCTCCCTTCCTGTCTCTCTTGCTCTCTCTCTGTCTCTGGTTCCTAACCATTCAACTTCTCGATTCTTCCTTCCTGTCTCCCTTCCTCCCTCCCTCCTCTCTATCTGCCTCTCCCTACCTCTTTCCCTGCCTTCTTCCTCACTCCCTGTCTCTCCCTGCCTCCCTCCTCTGTCCCTGTCTCTCCCTGCCTTCCTCCTCTCTCCCTATCTCTCCCTCCTTTCTCCCTGCCTCCCTATCGCTTGTGTCCACACGCTCGCAAACAGATAACCAAGATATGAGAGAGATAATTGAATCTTTCCCTCCCATCCCTACTCCAGCTTTCTCCCTTCCTTCCTTCACTCACTCATTCTTACATTCTCTCTCTCTCTCCTACCTAGGCCCCCCCTCCCTCTCTTCGCCTTCTCCTTTCCTCCCTGCCTCCTCTCTTTTCTCCTTACTTCCCTCCCTCCCTCCTCCTCCTCCTTCTTCCCTCCCTCACTCCTCTCTCCCTCCCGCCCTCCCTCCCCCGCCCCCCTTCTGATAAGTGACTGTCTTCCTGTCACTAGGGTTTAAAGGCGCCCTCTTACTGACTGGCACACACACACACACACACACACACACACACACACACACGACTTAATACACACTGAATGACACTTGAGAGTGTTTCAATGACTGACATCTTGACTTCACAAGACACCTCACTTTGACTTCATCTGACACACCTGACTCACTGACCTCACATGACACGACTGACTTCTGACACTTGACTGACTTCTTCTGACACTTGACTGACTTCTGACACCTGACTGACTTTGACACTTTTTTTCACCCTTCACCTGACACACTTGACTGACTGGCTGTTCTTCTGACACACTAAACTGACTGACTGACTGGCTGTTCTTCTGACACACTAAACTGACTGACTGACTCACTTGACTGACACAACAATATCTTCACCTGAGACCCACTGACTGTTTACCTGATCTGTACGTCAACTGAAACACCAAACTGACACCTGACACCTTAAGTAAAGTTCATATGACACCCGAATTGCTGATTAACTGACTGACACCTAAAAGTCCGTTCATGTGACACTTGACCGACTGACTGGTGGGCTGACTGACCTAATAGAAACCTGACTGACTAACTAACCTACTACACAGCTGACTGACACGTGGCACTAACTGAACACCTGCAGCACCTGATACACCTGAGAAACTGTATCTGGCAAAGTGACTGCGGCAGATATGACTGTGCGCGGTGACTGGCACAATGATCGATTAACTGGATGCATGACTCTCTCTCTCTCTCTCTTCTTTCATTCACTCATTCCTTCCTTTGTCTTTGTGTCTTTATTCCATTTTCGTTTTCCTCCTCTTCTTTCTCTTTCCTTTCCTTCTTTCCTTCCTTCCTAAAACTTATTTTTTTTTTAACTTCCTATCTCCCTTCTTTCAATACTCCCTTTCTTTTTCTCTTCTTTTCTTTATTCTGTTCTTCCCCTATTATCCCTCTCGTCTGTTTTAATAATTATTCAACCACTTTTACCTGAAAACAGATGATGATGATAAGAAAGAGAGAGAGAGAGAGAGAGAGAGAGAGAGAGAGAGAGAGAGAGAGAGAGAGAGAGAGCATACTTTAAGTTACGTTATGTTCCTCCTCCTCCTCCTCTTCCTGCATTTCCTCTACTATGCTCCTAGACTGTTTTTCCTCCTGTTTCTCTTCTATCTCCTCCTTTACTGATTCTCCTTCTCCTCCTCTCTTCCTTCTCGTAGTGAAGTGACATTATTATTTCGCCACAATACACCCTCAATAACGAAACAATATGACAAACCCGTTAAAAACCAGGAATAGAAATGATAAAGAAAAGAGATTGTGACCATGTGTACGTGGCGCTGAGAGAGAGAGAGAGAGAGAGAGAGAGAGAGAGAGAGAGAGAGTGTGTTAATATACAAGAACATGTATAACCCTATGTGCATGCAAGTGTATGTGCGCGTTTTATGACGTGTGCGTGTCATGTCACTGTCTGCATGTCAAGTATGTGTGTGGGTGTGTGTGCATGTATAACTGAATGAAAGAATGTGTGTGTGTGTGTGTGTGTGTGTGTGTGTGTGTGTGTGTGTGTGTGTGTGTGTGTGTGTGTGTGTGTGTGTGTGTGTGTTTGCGAGCATGCGTGCGTGCGACACTGTAGCAACACAAATAAGTGTAAGTGTTTAGACTCACTCTGCATGTGCCAGTAGGACGCTGTGTACGTGTGTATATGTACATGTGTGTATCATGTTGCTCATGTTAGCGCGCGTGCATGTGTCTTAGTACAGCATTATGTGCGTGTTTGTGATTCTGCAGGGATTGTGTGTGTGTGTGTGTGTGTGTGTGTGTGTGTGTGTGTGTGTGTGTGTGTGTGTGTGTGCGATGAATGTATCGGGTCAACTTCCTGCTTCCTGCCCTCCCAATGTTGTTTTACAATACTCTGAGCACAGTGCAACGCAACACAGCACACCATATTACAGGATGAACCAGCACAGAGCAACACCGCACAACACAGAACATTATTGTAGGACAACAGAGCACAATACAACACAGCATACTGTGGCGCATTACAATATTACACAGCACGGTACAGCACACCATAGCACAACGTAACACACGCAACACAGCAAATTACAGTAATACATAGAACAGCACAATTTACACAATCATTCACGTCTTTCTCTCTCTATAGCGTATATATCTATCATTACTGTTAAAGTATTCACACACACACACACACACACACACACACACACACACACACACACACATCAGCACTCTCTCTCTCTCTCTCTCTCTCTCGGAATTTTAAGTACTGCTTGGAGATGCTTATCTCTCCTGGTTTAAGTAGAGAGAGAGAGAGAGAGAGAGAGAGAGAGAGAGAGAGAGAGAGAGAGAGAGAGAGAGAGAGCTGGAGTGAGGCAGTGAGGGAGGGAGAGAAATTAAAGAGGGAGGATGTGACACCAAATACCTCCCTCCCTCCCTCCCTTTCCCTCCTTCCCCTTGCTCCTACCCTCTCCCTCCCTTCCTTCTTCCGTCTCCCTTCCTCTCTCCCAGTCTATTACTCCATTTCCCATTCTTGTTTCTTTCCTTCTTCCAACATCTTCCTCTTCCTTTTTCCTTTCCTTTCATCTTTCCCCTCCCTTCCCATTCCGTCTCTTCTTTCCTCTCATTCTTCTCTGTTTTCTTCATTCCTCCGTCCCTTCCATTATATTCGCCTCCCAGCCCTTCCTCCCCCCCTCTCTCTCTCTCTCCTAATATAGACATCGAGCTCAAACATACATACAGACAGACAGGGTAGGAAAGGAGGGAAGGCAGAGGCGACAGAGAGAGAGAGAGAGAGACAGACAGACAGAGAGGGGGGGGGGCAAGAATGAGGAAGAGACAGAGGGTGAAGGGAGACGACAGAGGCGAGAATGAGGGCAGGATGAGAGAAGGAAGGAAGAGGAAGAAGGGAGAGAAAGAGCAAGGAGATATGGAGGAAGAGAGAGGAGAGAAAGAGCAAGATGCGGAGGAAGATAGGATTGGAGGAGGGGAGGGAGGAGACGAGGAGGTGAACGGGGGTGGCCGGTAGGGAGGGAGGGGCCAGAAAAATGGGAAGGAGACAGAGGAGGGGGTGAAAGGGGTAGGGGAAGGAGAGGGGAGAAAAGGGAGAGAGGGAGGTGGAGCAGACACAGTTGGAAGGGGGAAGGAGGACAATATATATATATATATATATATATATATATATATATATATATATATATATATATATATATATATAGAGAGAGAGAGAGAGAGAGAGAGAGAGAGAGAGAGAGAGGAGGAGGAGGCCGAGAATACTAAAAGATATATATTGAAGCAAGACAGAGAATACAGAAAAAGATGGAAGATGGGAAGTAATGGAGGGAGGAAGAAGAAGGAGAATGGACGAGGAAGTGAGAAATACAGGGCAAGGAGTAACAGGGAGAGGTAAGGAGTGGAGGAAGGGAGGGGTACGATGGAGTAATGGGGGAGTAAGTTATGAAGGAGGGAGGGATGGAGATGGTAAGGAAGGAAGGCGGAGGAAGAGGGATAGAGTGGAAGGAAGTTAAGGTGAAAGGAAGGGGAGGGCAAGGGCAGAGAGAGAGAGAGAGAGAGAGAGAGAGAGAGAGAGAGAGAGGAGGTTGAGAATGTGAGTGAGGAGGGAGGAAGGGGGAGAGGGGGTGATTAAAGCTAGGGTAAGAAAGGAGGAGGGAGGAGAGAAGAAACTGTGATAGGAGGGAGGGAGGAAGGAAAAGGAAACCAAGGGGCAGAGAAAGGGAGGAAGGAAGAAGAAGGGAGGAAAACGGGAGGTGGGAGACAGTGTAAGGAGGGAGGATGTGAGGGAGAACATGAGGAGGAGGGAGGAAAGGAGGCTATGAAGGAGGAAGGGGAGGTGATGAGAAGTGGGTGGAGGGACAGAGTGACAGCCGAGAGACGGACAGACAGACAGCCAGTTAACAGCCATACAGCCACTGAAGCTGGGGTGTAGGTAGCCATCTTGCCACACCACACCCTATAATATACACACACACATCACGGCAGGCATAAACACAAACATACACATTATACATATACACTCATACACATTATTCATATACATACACACCCAAATAATATACGTAAACTCACAAATATAGGCAGACAGACAGATAGATATACAAACAAGTGCATAAAACCATACACTTAGACACGTAAACTCAACCCTCCCCCCCACACAGTTACAAGGCAATACACACCAACACTACACAACTACACTTATCCATACACCAAATAAACTCCCCAAAAACTTACACGAAAACCAACAAGAAACAAAATAACACCACACCACTTAGTAAACAAGTCCTCCTTTCCCCCTTCCCCTCTTACCCCCTCTCCTCCTCACCCTTCCCCTCGCCTACCCCTCCCCTCACCTACATCCACCCCTCCACCTCTTACTTCTACCCTCTACCTCCAGCTCCCCCTTCCCCTCACCTCCTACCCCCACTCCTCCTCCTCCTACTTCCACCCCCACACTCTTACCTAACAGATTACGTCAGCAAACAACCCAATTCCTCCATTACGTAAACAAAAAAAATGAAAAAAACAACAACAACAAAATGAAGATGCATTTTGATCTAGTTACCCAGCTAATTCCTTCATTACCTAAACGAGCAAGAAAACGAAGATGTTTTTTCATCCATTTCAGCACATAAAAAAAGAGATCATATTATTGTTGCCTGTCTTTCCATTCTGCCATTATATAAACCGACAACAAAAAAATTAAGGACAAAGAAAACGAAGATGCATTTCAATATAGTTACCCACGCCACCGTAGAAAATGGGGTCAGGACTAAGGGGTTTTAAGCAATTAGATAGGTTTAATATTTTGGTTGACAATTGTTGATTTAATTTGGCTTAATTATGTGGGGATAATTTAAGCATATATAATTAGGGGTTTGGGTTTATAAAGGGTAATTAACGATGGAATTGAGGGGCAAAGATAGTAGGGTGGGGAGATAGGAGGGGGAAGATGGAAACAAGGTGGGGAGAGGGAGACACTGAACAGACTGACTTTAACCTGTGCTGCTCCCTTCATGACCCCGCAAGAAGGAGGAGGAGGAGGAGGAGGAAAAGAAAGAAGAGGAGGTAGTGGTGGTGAGGAAGAGATGTGAAAAAATGGGAGGTGTGAGGGAGAGGGAGGAGGTGGAGAGGAGGAATGGACGACAAGGGAGGAGGTGTTGAGGAGAGGGAGTAACCTAGATGGGAGGAGCTGGTGGTGGAATGAGGGAGGAATTGGTGATAGCGGGGGTGGAGGAGGAGGAGGAGGAGGAGTGCAGATAAAATGAAGTATATATAGGGGAGAGGAGGATATGAGAAAATAAAAACGAAGAAGTGATGGGTGGATGATGATGATGATGATAAGAAGGAGGAGGATAAAGAAGGAAAGGAAAAATGAGAAGTAAAAAGGAAGAGAAGGAGGTAAAAAAAAGGAAGAGAAGGAGGTAAAAAAAAGGAAGAAGTGAAAATGGAGGAGGAGGGACGCGATGAGATCTAAACCTGTTCTTTCTTAGGAGGGGAAGGGACAAGGGGGTGAGGACAGAGAGAGAGAGAGAGAGAGAGAGAGTGAGTTATACCGTATGTATGTATTCTGTGTGTATACTCAATGATGCGTGGTGATGTGTGTGTGCCTGCGTTTAGACACATTTAAACACAAGCACCCACACACAGTCTATAAAAAAAAAAAAAAAATGCAACTCGACCAAAACGTACAAAGAATAAGCAAACCAACTCCCTAAATAAAGTAAGCTGTTTACTTACTGATCTATATTTCTATTTATGTCTTCCTTGTCCAACTTATTTCCTTCTTTCTCCCTTCGTCCTACGGTATTTTACCAACCTGATGCTCGTCCGCTAATGCTTCCCGATTATTCTCTCTCTCTCCATTCCTCTCGCTACGAAGGAGGCGCCGATATTTCGCGCCAAATGTAAATATATGTCTCGCATCATGCCAAGGGAGAGTGAGAAGGGAGGGAGAAGAAAGAGAAAGAGAGACAGGGAGAAAGAGAAAGAGACAGGGTACCCAAAGTTGCCAGCTAGTCATTTTTCCCCCCACCCACACCCTGGCTTTATCATTGGTTAATTATTCTCTCTCATCTCATTTTACTCGCGGAAAACGAAGAATAACGGAAAAAATATCGATAATAACGTAAGACTGGCTGGAAGGAGAGAGGCAGGGGAGGGAATAGAGGGAGTGGGGAGGAAAGAAGAGAGGGAGAGAGAGAAAGAGATGAGATGGGCGGAGAAATGAACAAAAATAAAAGTTTTAAACACACCTGGCAACTCTCTCCCGGCGGCGGTGTTGCCAATCTAGTGATCCCTCCACCATCCCTTTAGCAACCGCTCACATGCCCTTTGTTATTACACTTTACAGGCCCCAATATACTGTACTTAATAGGTAATGTACTATCATGTGTAAAGGAAGGCTGGAAATGGCGGGGCTGTGTTTTGGGGTGGGTTTTAGGGAAGGGTGCAGCGCCACGGGAGTCTGGTAACACAAGGGTCGCATAGTTTCGTTGGTGCTATCTACCCCTTCTCTCTCTCTCTCTCTCTCTCTCTCTCTCAATGCTGTCCTCGTCATGTAGTGGCTAAGTCCATCTTTCTTTCACTTCACTCAGCACTTGAGTATGGTACATTTAATATTGTCTTCTTCGCTCACTTACATCTCCCTCTCTCCCTCACTCTCTCTCTCTCTCTCTCTCTCTCTCTCTCTCTCTCTCTCCTATACATTCGCTCACATATTTTACGTTCTTGCTTTTTTCTCCCCTCCCTCCCCTCCTCCCCCTCCCCTCGCGACCTTCTCTCCTCCCTCCTCCCCGTTCCTCCCCTCTCTTCCAATATCCTGTCTCGCTCTCTTCTCTCGGTCTCCCTCACTTTTTCTTCGCTTTCTGAATTTTTAGAAGAAAACACAAATGATGACAATGGCTGGGGATGATGATGATAAGTTTTAGTATATATCCGCCTCATAACGAATGGATAAGTAAACAAATAATTAATGCAATACATCAATGATAACAGATAATTAAAAGAGCAATGATATGATAAAAAATAAAATAATGGAAGAACAGAAGAGACAGGGGACAAAGGTAGGAGGGAAGAAATGAAGGAAGGGCAGAAGATAAAAGGAACGAGAGGGAGGAAATGAAGGATGGATAGAAGAGATAAGGGACAAAGGAAGGAGGGAATAAAAGGAATGAATGAAGGATGGAAGAAACAGGGGACAAAGGAAGGTGGAAAGGAAAAGGAATGAAGGAATGGCAGAGATAACAAAGGAAGATGGATGAAAAATGAAGGATAGAAAAGACAGGGGACAAAGGAAGGAGGGAAGAAAAATGAAGGACAGGCGAGATAAGGGACGAAGGAAGAAGGGAAGAAAAGAAATGAATGATAGAAGAGATAAGGGACAAAGGAAGGAGGGAGGAACTAAGGAAATGGAGAGACGGCAGAAGAGCGAGAGACGCAAGAAGAGGAGCAATCGATCATCTCCTTCAAAACAATGACAGCAATTTAATTTTCTTTCTCCAACCTCTAGATAGATATAGAGGTTAACAATGAAATTAACAGATCTTGAATTTGGCTCTTACTTTTTTTCTTTTTTTTTCTTGGAAGGAACAATTTGTGGGCTCCTGGCCTTTGGTTCCTTCTTCCTTACATAAAAAAATCGGGAGTTAGATTTAAAGAAAAGTAAAAATTAGGGTAATGGTGAGAGGACTGGAACTTTTAGCTCCTCAGACCCCCCTCTCAGCTGAATAAAATTGTCTGTGTTAACCCGGAACGGAACATAAGAAAATCGCAGGGAAGAAAATCTCTGGGAAGGAAGAACGTCGCTGGAGGAAGAAAATAGCTGGGAAGAAAGAAAATCGTTGGGAAGAAAATCGCTGGAAAGGAAGTAAATCGCTGGGAAGGAAGAAAATCGTTGGGAAGAAAATCGCAGGGAAGGAAGAAAATCGCAGGGAAGGAAGAAAATCGCTGGGAAGGAAGAAAATCGCTGGGAAGAAAAATCGCTAAAGAAAAGAGGGATGAAAAAGAGGGAAAAAAAAAGATAAGACAAGAAATATACCTAAACAGAAGAAATATACGCCAGGAAGAGGAAGGCACATATGAAGGAAAGGAGAAAAAGTAACGGAATGAAGGAATGATGATAATGCGAAGGACGGAAGGGAGAAGAAAATATGAAGGAAGGAAGAGGTGAAAATGAAGGAAGAGGTGAGAATGAGAAACGAATAAAAATGGGAAATGAAAAAAATGAAAAGAGAAGAAGAAAAATCTCGACAAAATGAAAGCGGCAAAAAAGAATGAATACAAATTGGAAGAAAAAGGTAATGAAAGACGAAGGGATTAAAAAAAAATGGTGACTGAAGACTGATGAACAATGAAGGGTAATGGAAATGAATGGAAGATATGGAGGGGGAAAAAAAACGGAAATGGAAAAAAAAATGAAAGGTGGAAATGACTGGAGGAAAGAGAATACGATTGAAAAGATGGAGATGGAAGGAAAGTGCTAGAAGAAATGAAGGGAGAGAATGAATGAAGTACAATGCAAAAAGAAATGAAGGAAGGGGAAAAGATGATGAATGAATGGATAAGAAAAATGAGAGAATGAAAGGAAAGACGTTTTAAATGGAAAGATGGAAGAGAGAAAGACCGCAAGAACCAAGAGGGGAGCGAACACAAGATAGGAATGAGGGGAGAATACGAGAAATGAAGGAGGGTAGAAAGGGAGGAGGGGGAGAAGGAAGGAGGAGAGGAGGAAATGAAGTGATATTGAGTACTTGGCATCTCCGTCAATAAGGGGAGGGGGAGGGTAAGTGAGGGGAAGGAGGGGTCAGACTCTCTCCCTCCCCCTCCCTCTGTTCCTCTCTTCCTCCCTCCATCCATCCTTCCCTTCCCTTCCCCTCCCCTCCCCTCCCTTCCTCCTTCCTTCCCTTCCCTTCCTCTCTCCTCCAAATATAGACACTGACGGGGAAGAAGAGTGGGGGTGAAGAAGAAAGGAAGGAAGGAAGGATTGAGAGAGGGAGGGAGGGAGGGAGGGAGGGAGGGAGAGAGAGAGAGAGAGAGAGAGAAATTAGGGAAGCCGGATAGGAAAAAAAAAAAAAAAAGGGAATGCGAAAAATGAAAGAATGAAGGAGGCGAGAGAGAAAAGGAAGAATGAGAGAGAAGGGGGAAAGAGAATGAAGGCTGGGAATAAGGGAAGGGGGGGGGGAGTAAAATGATGACAATGTGGAGAAAGGTGGTAAAATAAAGAAGGTGAGAAGAGAAAACGTGAAGATGAAAGAATACGAAGGGAGGATAACAAGAAGGGAATAAGGGAGGAAGAAGAACCAAGGAGGGAAAGGGATAAAAGGAGGAGAAAGAGGGGCAAATAAGGTGGTCAGAGGAGGAGGAGGAGGGGTGGATAAGGGAGGGAAGGAGGGAGGGATGGAGGGAAGGAATGAGGGAGGGAGGATGTGGGTGGAGTCTGGTGGCCAGGTGAGGGAGATAGGAAGAAATGGGAGGAAGGATGGGGCGAAGAAAAGGAGAAAGGATGAGGAAGGAAGGGAGGGAAGAAAACAATGAGAGCAGAGGGAGAAAAGGTAAGATGAAAGGACTGAAGACCGTAGGCAGGAACGAACAAAGGAGAATGGGAAGGAAGATGAAGAATGGAGAACAGGAGGAAGGAAAGATGGCAGACCAGGGCAGAAGGAAGAAGGGAGAACAAGGAAGTATGGATGGAACAACGGGGAAGGAGGATGAAAGGAGACAAGAGAGGAGGAAGGTCACAGAAAAGTTGAGACATAAGAGGAAGATAAACCAAGGCGACAGAGATGAGCAAAATGGGAAAAGAAACAGAAAAGCAAAAAAAATGAGGGAAAGACGGAATGGATAAATGCAGGAGGAAGTGGAAAGACAGAACCATGAACGGGAAGGACAAGGAAAGAGAGGGAGAGGAGCGAGAGGGAGAAGGGAAAGGAAAAAGAGGAGGCAGGAAGAGTGGAAGAGAAATAATACATAAAAGATGCTGGAGAAAAATGAAGGACTGCGTGAACGAAAAAGATGAGTGAAAGTGAATGCGAGTAAAGGAGAAATAAGAACGGAACAAAAACGAAAGAAAAATTGATAGAAAAAGAGAGGGGGAACTGAGGAGGAAAGAACTGAGTCGAAAGAAAAAATAATGAATGGTGTGAGAGAAAGAATATGAAACGAAGGAAAACTGGAGGAAACGTGTGTGTGTGTGTGTGTGTGTGTGTGTGTGTGTGAGAGAGAGAGAGAGAGAGAGAGAGAGAGAGAATCTAGAGTTGGACCGAGATGTGAATACACCAGGGAGGTCAAGGTGAGAGAGAAAAAAAAAGGGAAAAAGCAAAGACCTACTATGTCACCCATGGATAAAATAGCCTGACGGAAGCGAGAATAAAGGCTCTGCACCAGTGCCTTCATAAAAATAATAATAATGATGATGATAATAATAAAAATGTCGATGGTGATGAGTAACTCCCACTGATAATACGGATATGAAAGGCGGCAGTGAAAAGAGCATCCGGTACCGTTAATAATAAGGCGCTGTACTGAACACTCCGAGGGGAAAAGGTGATCAATTTTAAGCTTGTGATGTTGCTAGACAAACAGATGGTTAGAATGAGTCGTTTTAGCAGCAGGGTTAACAAGTCAAACACCCTTAATTCTGACACCCGGTTTCACATAACAAAAATCTATGGGTTTCGCTGTCACAACGGGTATACCACGAACGGATATTTTCTCAGTTCTGTGTCAAATAATCAGTCTTACATGGCCACAAGCGACTCTAGCGTTCTTTAACTTATCTTCCGTGATGCGTACTCCAAACTTTAAGGAAGAATCAATCCCCTACCTGTTGTAAAGGCTGCCGTAAAGTGGAAGCGTAACCGAAGATAGTGGCGTCTCTATGGCGGCGGGCTGGCAGATTAACCCAGGAAGTGTGCCCAGATAACAACACAAAATTACAAATACGTGCAAAAATTCGCCAACTTTTAACGCTAAACAGGACTGAATAACGAGTAGATAAGTCGTAACAGTAGTGGACAAAATTCTACAGGTTTATGATGGAAATGTGCACGGATAACACATAATTACACACACACAAAAATTCGCCAACTTTTAAAGCTAAATAGGACTGGATAACACGTGGAGAAGTCGCAGCAGCAGTGCACAGAATTCTACGCGTTGAAGATGATTAAGTATAATCAGTGAGGCGGTAGAGTAAATATCATCATCGTAAAGCATACCGAGGGAGACCGTCCTTAACAGCTTCTTACAACAGTGACCTCGGTAAAAATATTTTCCTTAATCTTTCTTTCTTCTCAGTACCAACAGCCGACAGAAAAATAAGAAGTAAAAAATCCCTAATCTTTCTTTCTTCCCAGTGCCAACAGCCTACGAAAAAAAAAAAAAAAGTAAAAAATGCCAATGTAATATTTCTCTACAAATTATAAACTACTACACTTAGTGATGAATTACATTAGCAAACAGATTACTAACAAATGACTTAGCTCAATATTCAGGGCTCAGTGCCGTGGAGCCAAAGAAAAATACATGTTCACCAACTCACAAAATTTTGCTGCATGGTTTCCACAGATCTTCCAATATCACCATTACCTGAAAAGAAAAGAATAAGAGGGGTTAGTTCACAAAAAATCTACGAGGTACTCATTACTGCATTTACTACTACTACTACTAATAGAATAAGTGCATCTCAGTATACCAAAACGTAACTAATACTTCACCTCTTGAAATCTGTGACATAATTTTCAGTTCATCCTTACTAGCCTCCTGGTAAATTTACTCAGATTAGGATGGGATTGCAGATTGAACGGGTTAAAATTAGCCAACACTAATATACCTACTTTTATATTTTAGGTCATTTCCAAGCCGAACATCGTTTTTTTTTTTTTTTTTTTTTTTTTTTTTTTTTTTAAGCCTGAGACTGTCTAGACGATTTTATTAGACTCAGGAGACTTTGTATAACTGGATGGGTTACAAAATTATTAACCCTATACCTCTGGCGGATAATTTTGTATATTACACCTTGAAAATTTCTTGGGTACCATATTATTTATCTCAATATCCAAAGAAAGGTGCTTCAATAACATAAAATATCCAAATAAGGTATAAAAGTGCTGAAAAAACTAAGGACGGAACATCCAATGCAAGGTAATTAGAATAAAATGATGTGGATACTGAGGTCGAAGGTGCAAAATAAATCGTTAAGGAGGACCTGTTACGAAATCACCAAATACGATCTAAGGGTGTGTGTGAAGGGAGGTTGGAGTGAAGAGGAGCAGTCACCCATCCATCAAATGCCCACACCTCAATGCAAATAAACAGAAAACGGACTATGCTGCCATCCTCTCTCTCTCTCTCTCTCCACACACACACACGCACACACACACACCACAATTCAACGTTTCTCACATCTATATCTGCCTCTTGTTTTCACTTTATAGCAATTAACTCTCTCTCTCTCTCTCTCTCTCTCTCTCTCTCCTTGTGACAGCATTTTCCGGCCGTGTCACTGTTGACAGGCGGTTAACTGTGATGCCAAATTGTTTCTCTCTCTCTCTCTCTCTCTCTTCACTGACCTGTAACCAACAGTAAGACGGCATCCCTCCCAACATTTCAGTAAACAGAGAGAGAGAGAGAGAGAGAGAGAGAGAGAGAGAGAGACAGACAGACAGACAGAGGAGGAGGAGGGTGGGGGAGACAGGAGTGACAGAAGTGCTAAGGAGAGAGACAAAGGAGGGAAAGAAGGGGAGGGGAGGGGAGGGAGAGGTCTTAAATTTTCCGACTTGTAGTTATGTGTCGAGAGGGTGACTGAAGAGAGGGGAAGGGGAAAGGGGAGAGGGAGGGGGAAAGAGGAGGAAAGGGGAGAGGGAGGGGGAAAGAGGAGGAAAGGGGAGAGGGAGTGGGGAAAGATGGAGTCAGAGGCAGATGATTTGAGAGAGAGAGAGAGAGAGAGAGAGAGAGAGAGAGAGAGAGAGAGAGAGAGGAAAGTCTTAGGGGTAGAAATGAAGGCGATAAGGAGGGGGAGTGGACCGATAAGGAGGGAGAGGAAGAAGGGAGGAAGAGGGGAGAGGGAGGGGAAGAGGAGAGATAAGGAGAAAGAGAGGGAGGGAAGGATGGAAGTTGAGGAGAAGGAAGAGGGAGATAAGGACAAAAATATGATATATATGAAACGAGAGAGAGAGAGAGAGAGTTATGAACAGTAGCAGCCTCATTATCCCAACCCAAGCAATCCATTACACTTGAAACATCCCGCGTGACATTTTTTCCGGGCCTTATTATTTTCCGCGCGAAGTAGTAAACAATAACAGTGCTGCCGCGTCGTAAATCTTGCCACGCTGCCACATAAACGTCGGTAGGAGCACCCACATGAGCTGGTCTGAGCGAACGGTAAAGAGAGGTCGGAAACGATGAAAAAACGAGAGGAAACCATACGGAAAATGAAGATACAAAAACAGGGGGTGGATAAAAAAGGGAAATACTTTGTGGCATGAGAGAAGACTTGCTTGAGTTGACTTGAAATATGGCTGGTACTCGACACTCTTCTTTGCCTTTCTACCCTTTTTCTCTTCGTTCTTCCTTTTCCTCCCTCTCTGTTCCCCCACCTAATACCTTCCTTCGCCCCTCCTCCCCTTTTCTATTAACTTTCCTTCACTTTTCCTCTCATCTCCACCGTTCTCTTCCTCTTTATTCCTTCCTCTTCTCCCGTCTCGTTTCTGTCTTCTCACTCTATTCTCACTTGCTTTTATTCCTCTCTCTCTCTCTCTCATCTTATCTTACCTGCTCTTGCACCACATCCTCTCTCTAGTTTCTCTTATCTTTTCCTTTCGCTCTCCCTCTCCATTATCATCTCTTTTCCTCACCCTTTCTTCATATCCACTCCTTTACTCCCCCCTCTCTCTTTTCCCTATTTCCACCCCTCCTCACTCTCCTCTCCCCGTCTCTCCTCCACCATCGACCCATCTTTTCCCCTCTCCCTCTCCCCCCCCCCACACACACGTTCACCCAACTCTCACTCTTACACATCTCTCACTCCTCCATGCATTCCCCCCCTTCTCTCCTCTCTTCTTTCCTCTCCACTCCCCTCCCTCTTCTCCCTCCTCTCTATCATCTCCCCTCTCCCCTCCCTCTTCTCTCCACATTTATCTCTTTTTAGCCAGTGTGTGGAGAAGCAAGCGACTACAGACACACCCTTTACTATCTGTCTAAAGTTTGTTGGCTACCGCAGAATGACAGATGGGCTAAATCTCCCTCTCTCCCTCCCTCTCTCTCTCTCTCTCTCTCTCTGCTGCATCTCAGTCTCTTAGGTATAATGAATTCCATCTTTTCTCCCCACACTCTCCGTAGCCCCTCCTTCACTTCCCCCCTCCCCATCTCTCTCTCTGCTGCATCTGTCTCTTAGGTATAATGAATTCCATCTTTTCTCCCCACACTCTCCCTAGCCCTTCCTTCACTCCCCCCTTCCCATCTCTCTCTCTCTCTCTCTCTCTCTCTCTCTCTCTGCCCAAGCACACATACACACAATACAATTTTTCATTCCCGGCCTTCACAGAGAAAAAGTCTGAGAACCGAAAAAGGTCCCTCTGCACAAAAAAATCACAACAGGATCAGTTAGCATCCATTTTTTTTTTTTTTGTTGGCATGGAGTTTGATCCTTTTATGAGAAAGACGTCTTAATTTTGCTTTTTTTTTTTTTTTGCCGTCTCCACGCGCCCTATATTCATTTTTAATTAAGGCTACTCGTGCTGAAGGGATCATTGAAGGCTGCATCTAAATCCTCGTAAAAAAAAAATCCAAGGTGATTAAAATTGCATGAAGATGACATGCAAATAAATCCGGACGTCCTCGCAGTGAAAGGGTCAAGTGGTCAGGTGCCAGGTTAAATATATATATAAACGTCACCTTACTGATTTCTTTTTTTCTTTTTTTTTTGTCTCAGCTTTATGCCCTCGTTTTCGCTGAAGGGCAGGTAGGAAAGAGTTTAATACAGGAAATAATATATAGTGAAAAAAATGCATATATATCGCTGAGACAGTAGAGCAATTATTCTTTTCGGTATAAAAATGGTGATAACGATAACACTAAGAGAAAACACGATGATAAAATGCAAAGGCCACCACAGTAAAGTAATATGTGGGTACCCAACATTAATATTATTTAATCAACAGTATATATATATATATATATATATATATATATATATATATATATATATATATATATATATAAAGTCCGTGCGCATAAAAAGTAAAAAAAATAATAATAAGCTCGAGGTGAAAGTGGCACAGACCCCCCCCCTCCCTTCCTACCTATAGAAAACGAGGCATCTCAGGTTATTCAGACCAAGGATATTTTGTAACATTTGGCAACCTAAGCACACATTAAAACCCACTCGCGGCCGTGTAACCCTCCCCTGTGTTTTATTTAGGTTTACACAGGACGATTTTCTTCAGCTGAGAGAAATCCTACGAGAAAAAGATAAACCTGCTAGAGGGGAAGTTCAGATATTTGATTCTAGCGCTAGACGATTTAGGGAGAAAATTTTAGTGAAAGAAATTATACCATGAGTAGTTTCTCTGTTTTTATGGATTTTTTTTTTTTTGGATATTATAGATGATTTTAAATATTCTGTTCCGCCTATAGAATTATCCTACACATGAAGACGTTATAACTGTATGGATTTTAAAAATTTACGTATTTATATTACGAAAAATCCAGACGAATATATTTAGGAATTTTGTGATGGATGACATGCTATTACGGATTAACGGGTGATAAAAGAAGTTAATGCAATGATGATAATAATAATAATAATAATCTATCTATATATTGCCAGACGCCATAATCCCGTATAATAATAATAATAATAATTATAATAATAATAATAATACTGTAGTTGAAGTGAGAATTGGAGAAAGGGAGAGGAAAAGAATTGTGATATAAGGGCGACATGAACACTTGGCAAGGGTGAGAGAGAGAGAGAGAGAGAGAGAGAGAGAGAGAGAGAGAACTGGTGCTTTATCGACCTAGCTGTCTTGAAATCTATCTACAGTAGCTATCCCGTATATTGCACCCACCTCTCTCTCTCTCTCTCTCTCTCTCTCTCTCTCTCTCTCTCTCTCCTGCTGGTCTCTAATGGGTAATACTTGTTGAGCCAATACTTTCCTCCCCCTCTCCCCCCTTCTTACCTCCCTCCCTCACGATCTTTCCTCCACTCCACCCTCTCTCCTCCCCTGTAATCTGCACCCTCCTCTCCCTTCCCTACTCTTCCTTTCCTCGCTCCTCCCTCCCTCTCCCCTCTTCTCTCCCCTCTAATCTGCACCCTCCTCTCTCCTCCTCTTCCCTCCCTCCCACTTAATCCTCCCCTCTCTTCCTCTCCTGCCTTTTACTTACTCTTTCACAAATACTTCCCCTCACACCCTCCCTTTCTTTCTTTTTCTTTCTTTCTCACTTCCCCTCATCTCAACCTACACACTCTTGCCTTGACCATCCCTCCCACATCTGCGCTCTCTCTCTCTCTCTCTCCTACCTTCTGCCTTTCCAATCTCCCCTTACTTGTCCCCTCTTTCTCTCTTGCTTATTTAACAATATCCTTTTCTCCCCTTTCTCTTTCCTCCCCTTTTCTCTCACTTCCCCTCCTTCGTTTACCCTTTCCTTCTTCCATCTCCTTTCCCTCCCTTCCTTCCTTACTCTTTTCTCTTTCTCACTCCATCCTTCCGTTCTGTGTAATAAAAACCGTCCTTCTCTTTCCCTTCACTCTCTTTTTCTCTCTCTTTTCTCTCCTTCCTCTCCTCTTTTCCCCTTCTTCCCATAATGTTCCTTTTTCCCTTCAATCTCTCTCTTCTCTCTACTTCCCATCTCCTGTACATTACACTCTTCTCTTCCCTCTTCCTTCACCCTTCCCCATTTCTCTCCCCTCTCCCAAACTTTCCCAAGTGCCCTCTTTCCCCTCACTTTCCCATACACAAAGACTAATCAATAAATTATGCATAAAAAAGAGAAGAAAAACCAGAATAAAGACGATGCGAGGCGTAGAAGGACGTAAAGAGAGTAAAAAGAGGAGAGAGAAGACAATAAGAGATAATGCGAGGAGAGGAAGAGGGGAAGGAATGAGGGAAGAAGTGAACAAAGGAAGAGGGGAGGAGGCGGAACAAAGGATAAAGGGATATATGGACGGAGGAGGAGGAGGAGGAGGAGAAGGAGGAGAAGGAAGAAAAATGGCCGGAAGGGATCAGAGTGAAGGAGGTGGACGAGAGAGAGAGAGAGAGAGAGAGAGAGAGAGAGAGAGAGAGAGAACTATACAAGGAACAGGAAGAAATAAAGGAATATATGACAATACTAAAAGGAAAGAGAAAAAAAAAACGAAAGAAAAAAAAAAGAAAGAAATGAACGAAGACCATAGAGAAAATGTGCAAAAATGAATAAAACAAATAAACTCTTAAAGAAACCCATCAGAACACAAACAATAACAAATGAAGGATATGATGAAATTAAGAGTGACGAATGGAAAGAGGAAATAGGGGAGTGAAAATAAAGATGGAGAGATTGCGAGGGGAGAGAAATGAGAGAATGAAGGAAGAAGGAAATTAGGGAGAGAGAGAGAGAGAGAGAGAGAGAGAGAGAGATGGATAAAAGGAGAGAAAGGGAGGGGGGAAGGGTAGCGGGGAGGGGAAAAGAGGGTTAGCATAAAAAGTGGAGATGAACAATGAGAGGGGAGAGGGAAGGGAAGATGAGAGAGAAAGTGACCTGAAGGGGGAGAAGAGGAAGAAGATAAAAGAGAAGTGGGGGTGAGAAAAGGAAAGAGGAGAGAAGAGGACTGAGAAGGAGGAGGAAAGAGAGGAGAAAGAGAGGAAAAACATTTGTTTGAAAGACGAAAGAAGAAAGGAATGGGAGAAGACAGAAAGAGGAAATATAGGAAGGGGAGGAAAGATGAGAGAAGAGGAAAGGAAAAGGAAATGGGGAAAGGGATCGTAGAAGGGGGGAAAGTGAGGACATATGGGGTTAGTGACCGAGGGAAGAGGAAAGAGGAGGGGAAAGAGGGCAGGAGGGCAGACGAGAGAGAGAGAGAGAGAGAGAGAGAGAGAGAGAGAGAGAGAGAGAGAGAGAGAATAGAGAGGGGAGACAAAGTTAGAATGACAGAGGGGAATGAGAAAGTGTGGCCGAGGGGAAAGAGAGAGAGAATGGGGAGAAAAAGAAAGAGAGGGACAGGGAGGGAGAGATCATCATGAAGAGGGGAGAAGACAGATGGGCAGACAGAGAGAAAGAGAGACAGGCGGATAGGAAGACAGACATTCGGTATATACACAGATACACAAAGATAGACAGCAAATATAGGTAGAAAAACACAGATCAAGATGCAGAAAGACAGACAGAGACGGAGACAAACAGGCAGACAGAAAGACAGACATACAGATAGACAGAAAGACAGACAGCGATAAACAAGCATAAAGAATGAGTGTAAAAATAACATTAAATAATAACACTGGTTAGAAGGGAATAAAATAAACGTATCTATATAAATAACTTCATTTAATTAGATATGGAGGGTAAAGACAGAACAGGGAAGTGGAGAAAGTGAGAAGAAAGTGTGAAGAAAGACAGGAAGGAGGAGGAGAAAAGGGGAGGAAGGGAGAGATGAAAGAGAGGAGGAAGGGAGAGAAGGGAGAGAAGAACGAGAAGAGGAAGAGAGAGAAGGAAAAGATTATTAGAACTGAGAAAAAAAAGGAAGAAGAATACCGATGAGAGAGAGAAAGAATGGGGGGGGGGGGCTCCGCAGCTGAGGGGAAACAAAGGCTATCAGAGGGAATATGTGAGAGGGGAGAGAGAGAAGGGAGTGAGGGAGAGGGGAGGGAGGGCGGAAAAAGAAAGACAGAGGGAATAGGAAAGGGAGACTGGATCGTTGGGAGAAAGGGAGCACAGGAGATACACCGAGAGAGAGAGAGAGAGAGAGAGAGAGAGAGAGAGAGAGAGAGAGAGAGAGAGAGAGAGAGAGAAGAGAGAGAGAGAAAGAGAGCAGTGGGATAAAACGACAGATGCAGAAAGAGAGGAAGACAAAGAAAATATGAGAGGAAGTGAGAGAGAGACAAGAGGGAGGGAGGGCAGAAGCGAATGAGAAATGGAGGGAGGGAGGGAGGGTGGGAGGGAAGAGCAGGAGGGAAGGAGGGAGAGAAATGCGGCAGACCGACAGATAAACAGATGTAGAGAGAGAGGAAGACAAAGATAAATATTAGCAGTAATTATCCCCTTCACTTCCTTCCTCCTTCCCTCTCTCTCTCTCTCTCTCTCTCTCTCTCTCTCTCTCTCTCTCTCTCACACACACACAATTTCCTTCAGTCGTTATATATTCTTCTGCTGCTCATCTATCCCTTCCTCACTACTTTCTTTCAAGCCCTTCCTCTCTCCCTCCTTCCATCTTCTCTCCTTCTCTCCCTCCCTCCATCTCCTCTCCTTCCCTTCCTCCGTCTGTCCTCCATAATTGGGTAACCGGCAACTGCGACAGGTGTTAGGTAGCTTCTCTCCCTTCGTCCTATTCCTTCATTCATTCATTATCATTCTTTCATTCACTGTATAATATCTTCCTCCGTTTCGCTAAAGCATTTCTTTCTTTGTTCATTTTATATACCGTCCTTCTCCCTTCCTCCGTCTACTTCCTTCTTCGCTCCCCATTCCCACAACTTCCCTTTGTAATCCTTTCTTTCTACACTTTGTTTTTTCCTTCATCTGCTTATTTCCTTCTTTCGCTCCCCCTTCCCACTTTCTTTGTTTTCCTTTTCATATGATTTTATTTTTTTCATTCCTGTACATCGTTTTTCTTTCCTGTCTTCAGAGTATATTTTGTCTTCCTTCAGTCCTTCGTTCATTCATTTTCACCTATCGTTGTTTCATATTCCTTCGTTTACTCATTTTTCTTGCTTATTCGTTCGTTTCCTTCCTCTCTTTGTTTTTCTTATCCTCTTATCTTCTGTTCTTTGTAATTACAGTCTTTTTACTTCTGTCTTATTTTTGTATCTGCATTATTATTTTCTCTTTAGCTTCAAATGCTTCTGTTTTCCATTAACTTGCTTCGCTTTCCCTCCCTCCTTTCATTCATTCCTCTTTTCTCTCGTTCCGACTTAACCCTCTCTCTCTTTCTCTCTCTCTCTCTCTCCGCTCGCTTTCTTTCATTCATTCTTGCCTCCTTTTCATCAATGGCTTCCCTCCCTCCAGGGCGCTAACCATTTTCTTTCTCACGCCTTCCTTCCTCCATTTACCTCTCCTTTCCCTCCCTCTCCCCATCCTCCTCCCTCCCCCTTTCCCCCCTCCATCCATTCTCCCCCTCTCTTCTCTTTTCCTCCCTCCCTCCTTTCCTCTATTTAGCTCATCTACCCCCTCCTTCCCTCCCTCCCCCTTTTCCCTGCTCCCCTCCATTCTGCCCCTCCCTCCCTTTTCCATTCACCTTTTCTCTTCCCCTTTCCCATCCTCTGTCTCACTCCCTTTCACCTCCTCCCTTCCTTTATTCATCTCTGTTCACCCTTTTTTCTTCTTTGTTTTCCCCCTTCCCTACTCCCCTCTTTCCCTCCCTCTCAATTTTTTTCCCTTCTCTCCTTGCATTTTTCCTGTATTTTCTTCCTGCTCTCCCTCCCTCCCTTCCTTTCACCTCCCTTCGGTTTTCCTACTCTATCTAGGCAAATCCTCCTCCTTTTCCTTGTACTTCTTTTTCCCTATCCCTTAACCCTTTCACTAAAAAAAAAAAGTTTTTATTCTTGCTCCCTCAAGACGATTATATTTACCTTATGAGAAATCCTTAGACTCTAGTGAAGGGGTTAATAAAGGCTGTATCTAAGTCCTTCAGTCCGAAAAATATCTCCAAGTTACCGTATAATAATAATAATAATAATAATAATAATAATAATAATAATAAAATAAAACATCGTCAAAGGCAGAGTCGTAATGATGGAGTTAATTTGGCTCAGAATGGATATCATAATTATAACTTAATTACTTATTTACCACCACGGCTTCGAAAGGACTAATAAATCTGTTAATGCCTCGTTTATAACTCTCTCTCTTTCTCTCTAACATTCTTCTACCTATTCTTTTCATTAGTGTCCTCTCCCCCTCTCTCGTTCTTCTCCCCCTCCCTCTCAATCCTCCTCTTTCCCACCTTCTCTCCAACCCTCTCGTTCCCTACCTCTCCCTCCCCTCCAACCCTACCCCACCCTACCCTTCCCCTCCCCAGCCCTGCTCTCTCTCCCTCCCCACACCCCCCGGCTATGAGTGGTTAACGTGTGTGTGGGAAACTATTTGTCCAGAGTAGATAATTCCGTCTGCTTCCTCCCCCTCCCCATTCCCCCCTCCCCCTTCCAATACCTTTCTTCTTCCTTCCATCTCTCCCTGTTTCCTCTAGTCCCCCCCCCCAACACTCTCCATCTTTCTTCCTCCCCTCTCCCTTTTCCCTTCACTCGTCCCCCCATTCTCTCTCCTCCCTGCTTCCTTTAGACTATATACTCCCCTTTTTATTTCTACTCTCTCTCTCTCTCTCTCTCACCTTCACACCCTCTTTCTCGCTCTAATTCTTGCCTCCACATATCCTCTCTCCCTCCTTGCATTCCCATCGCTATCCTCACCTCACAGAATTCAATATACAACCTCGAAAGGAACACTATGTCTGTTGTTTGCTTTCCTTTGTGCCTT
The DNA here is from genome assembly GCF_032717465.1 of Coenobita brevimanus. Classification (NCBI taxonomy): domain Eukaryota; kingdom Metazoa; phylum Arthropoda; class Malacostraca; order Decapoda; family Coenobitidae; genus Coenobita; species Coenobita brevimanus. The sequence continues at coordinate 33,423,996 of NC_136979.1, forward strand.
CACTTCCCTCCCATCTGTCTCTCCCTCCTTCACATCCTCTTCTTCCCCCTCCTCTCCCTCCCTTCACCCTTCCCTCTTTCCTCCCTTCCTCCTTCACATCCTCTTCTTCCCCCTCCTCTCCCTCCCTTCACCCTTCCCTCTTTCCTCCCTTCCTCCTTCACATGATCTTCATTCTATCCCTTTCATTATTCTCTCCAACTTCTTCCTCTCTTTTCCTTCATTCTCTTTCCTTCTTCTCCTCCCCCTCTAGCCTCTCTCTCTCTCTCTCCACATTCCAATATTAGGTATGCCAGCTGGAATAAGAAACATTAATTAAGGTTGTAGCGAATAACTAGTGTGTGTGTGTGTGTGTGTGTGTGTGTGTGTGAACGTTTTCTTCTGGTATGTGCACAGGCAAAGGACACTCACTCCCTTGTTTCTCTCTCTTCCTCCTCTAGCCTCCTTCATCTCTCTCTCTCTCTCTCATTTATCCCTTCTGCCTTCCTACCAGTATCTCCTCCTTCTTGCCTGTCATTTCCTTTTCTCTTTTTATTTCCTTTCCAATTCCTTCTCTCTTCATTTCTTCTTGTACTCTTTATCGTCCTGCTTCCTCTTCCTTCTCTCATAATTCTCTCTCTCTCACACTCTCTCTCTCTCTCCTTTCTCTATCTCCTCATCCTCGTAGGCCTAAATTAAAGATGGGAGGAAAGAGGGGAAGGCATGGATGGAAGGAAGGGAGGGAGGAGGGGGAAGGGAGAAGATGGGTGACAGGGAGGGAGATAGGGAGAGAAGGGAATGGGAAGAGAGGGGCAGAGGGTGAATTAGGGAAACAATAGGGTATAAGAGAGTGAATAAAGGGTGGGAAAGGGAAGGAGGGATGGAAGAGTGGTGGGGAGGGGAGGGGAGGGATGAGAGAAGGGGGAATGAGGGAGCGGAAGGAAAGAGAGAGAAGGGGGAGGGAGGAGGGAGGGAAGAGAGAGAAGAGGGAGGGAAGAGAGAGAAGAGGGAGGAAGGCAGGGAGGAAAGAGAAAGGGAGAATGAGCGGTAAGGGAGGGAGTGAATAAAGGGAGGGAAGAAAGGGAAGGAAGAAAAGGAGGTAAGGAAGGGAACCGTGGGACAGGATGGTATAGGAAGAATGAATATTTTAAGGAAAAGGGTATGGGACGCAACAATAAAGGGGAAAAAAGGCAAATAAAAATGCTTGGCAGAAGACAGACGAGTCGGGAAAGGCAGAGGAGTAGAAAAGGGAGAAGATGAATATAGAACGAAAAAAGTGAAAAATGACGAACAAAAATAAAATATCAAAGAACAGCTGAGAAATGAAGTGCAAAGTGGTGTAGAAGGATGACAATGGAAGGACGGAAAACACAGAGTAAAAAAAAAGGGGGAGGCGGGGGCAAGAAAACAATGAGGATATGAGAGGAAAGAGGAAGGAAAGAAAAGATGGTGAAGGAAACAGAACCGTAGGGAAGGGAGAGGGGAAAAATGTGTGGGAGGAAAATGCATGCGTTTGGGAAAGAAAAAGGGTAGAAGGGAAATTAATGATGAAAGGAAAGAAGAACGGAAGGAAAAGCAGAAGCAGAAGGAAGGGAGAAAGTAAAGGGAAAGAGGTAAACAGAAATAATGAAGAAGGAGAGCAGAGGGAGCGGGAATGAGGACACAGAGGAAGAGAAAGAGAGGAGGGGGATGGGTGAGAGGGGAAAGGAAGAGGGTGGGACGGAAAGAGGTAGAGGAAGAGTAGGCCAAGAGAGGAAATGGAAAGGGTGGGGGGATAGATGAAATGTTAAAGAGAGACAGTAAGATGAAGGGAGAGGAAAAGGGAGGGAGGACAAGATGGAATGGAAAGAGGAGATAAGGAAGCAATAAAGGGAGAGAAAATGGGAAGGGGAAAGAGAGGAAGGCTGGAAGAGAGCAAGTGAGAGGAAGGAAAGGAGAAAGGATGAGGAATGAGGAGGGGGTGGAAAACAAGGAATAGAGGAAGGAAGCAAAGGGGGATGGGAGAGGAAGAAAGGAAAGGGGGGAAAGGAAGGGGGAAAAGGGGGAAAGGAAGAGGGGGATTGGGGGGGGTAAGCGCATGGACAAACCAGTACCAACACTTCCGTCAAAACACAAAGGCCTGTTTACCTCACCATCCTACTTACCTACTTACCTTCCTACTTACCCATCCTGTTTATCTAATTACATACCTACTTACCCATCCTGTTTATCTAATTACATACCTACTTACCCATCCTGCTTAATTACAAGCCTACTTACCCATGCTACCTACCTACCTACTGACCTGTCCTATTCTATTATTTACCCGTCCTATTACGTACTTAGCAGCCTCCTAACCCGTCATTATCTTCTACTTACTGCTCAACTAATCCTTCCTACTTCCTATCCAAATCATCCATTCTACTTCCTACTCATCTACTTATCATACCTACTTACAGTCACACCCAGAGACTCCAATTCCATACACATATCAAGCACTCCTTTCCCAAAATTATTCGTTTACCTCCCCCCCTTCTTCATCGACCTTTTGTCTTTTTTTTACTCCTTCCTTTCCACAGTCTATCGTTCAATCCTGCAGCTTCTCTCTCTCTCTCTCTCTCTCTCTCTCTCACACACACACACACACACACACACATTAAACTGCTCACCTCCAGACTCATTCTCTTTCCACACCATTTCGCTCCCTGGAAAATCTCTCTCTCTCTCTCTCTCTCATTACAAATCATTTCGTTCGCCCCATCAACCAGCTGACCAGGGCGACAAAAGGTTCCAGAATGATTCGCTCGCCCTGGGAATCGCCAAACTGTTTCGCTCGGAGGGTCGAAGCATTTGCGTAAAAATTGGACGAAGTGAAATCTTGGCGGCGAGAGAGAGAGAGAGAGAGAGAGAGAGAAATCGACCAACATACAGACACCTGATAAAGATATATAGAGGCTGACATACAGTATACGGATACACAGACATACAGACTGATGGGTATCTACACCTATTTATCTATCTATCTAGAGAGGAGAGAAAAGAACGTAAAAGAAATAGATAAATGGATCGACAGAAAATGTAACCCATGATTTAACACAAGGACAGAAAGGCTTCTCGCACGCACACGCTGCACGCACAAGCGCACACGCACTCACACACACATTTTCAATGACACCAACACATACTCGTGAGCACAAACATACCAACGTACACCCGCATGCCGACACACACACACACACACACACACACACACACACACACAGTATAAAAATCCACACACAACCGGTCCATATACAAATATCAATGCATAAACAAATGCATTAAGATATAGTATACATACACACACGTACACATCTTACTGACGTACACAAACATACACACTCACTCATGTATAACTCACTGTGCACTGAAAAATACATACACACACTAACACACATGACTACACGACATATAAATACATTAGCATACATAATCACCTACGCACACATAAGTATCCAGGAATACACATAACAAACACATGTATACTGATACGGTACACACACACACACACACACACACACACACACACACACACACACACAAACTGACACATCAATACACACAAGTACTGACACAAAAAGACAGGAATACGCACACACACGAGCAGCTACACATATGATCAACCACGCACACATGTTCACACAGGAGAAACAATCATATTACGTACACAGCGACACACATAATCCACGCACATATACCGATACATATACACAACAATATACACAGAGAAACAACGACACACACATCGATGCAAGAAGGAATACACAATCTTAATGCGCACACACTGACCTGACACACATAATAAGCCACGCACACACAAGTACAGCAGAATAATACGTACAGAGAAGCATTGCACACACGCATAATCACAATCTCAGTACGTACACACACTGATAAACAAGTAACCCAGACACACACACACACACACACACACACACACACACACACACACACACACATGAATACCGTACATACTTTTAATGCACACACCTACTAATACACATAATTAAAACAAGCACACACACACATACAGGCATACACAATCTTAATACGTACACACAGTGACACACAATAATCGACACAGATCAATACACAGGAATTATACTTACAGAGAAACACTGACACACAAACATCTACTCGTACGTACACACAGGCAGTCACGTCCTTGGCCCAAATGTTAGTGAAACTGCCTTAGCCACCACACACACACACACACACACACACACACACACACACACACACACACACACACGTTCATACAAGTTCACATAACCTATATACACTAATACACTTACACACACGCACACATTATAAATTACACATAACCTAGCCTACATCTACATTCATCAATGTTATTCACTAAAACGCGCGCGTGTGCTATACATAGTTATTCATTCATTCAACATACATGAGTTAGGCTGCAGGTATACGCAATGGTGTACATTCATTCACTAATACAGACACAGGTTACACACACACACACACACACACACACACACTGCCCTCTCAATCCTGTGACCTCAACACCACCACCCCCCTCCCCATCCCCCACCCCCTCCCCTCACCTTTCACCTCACCTCCCGCCCCTCTCACCTCCTCAAGAGTCACTTTCTGAACTCTCTCACCCTACTCACCTCAACGTTCACCTCTTTCACTGTACCGCTTCATCTCCACATCACCTCTCATATCAACAACTCTCACTTCACTTCTTCTGCCTTAATCCTGTCATTTTACTTCACTCACTTCATCTGCTTTCCACCTGATTCACCTCATCTGCTTTAACCCTGTCATTTCTCTCATCTCATTCTCTCTCTCTCTGAACCTCTAATCCCCATATCATCTTTCACTCATCTCACTTTATTCTAACCTTGTCATCTCCACAATCACCTCTTCTCCGACTGCTCTCATCTCCATTTCACCTCTTATCCCTCCACTGTTAACTCTCACCCTTGCCACTTCATATATTAACCCTCTCAAAATCACACACACACACACACACACAACGTTCATACATCTCGCCCCACTCACTTCATCTTTAACCCACTCGCCACCCCTCTCATCTCACCTACCGTCCCTTTCATCTCAATAGTCACTTCTCTCACCCCACTCACCAAATCTGTTCTATCTTTCTCACCTCAACTCTCTCTCTCTCTCTCTCTCTCTCTCTCTCTCTCTCTCTCTCTCTCTCTCTCTCACCCAGGGCCCAGCTTCACTCACCTTTCACCTCACCCCTCGCCCCTTCCTCAACCCTCTCATCTCCTTAATATTCACCTTTCACCCCTCTCATCGCTCTCTCTCTCTCTCTCTCTCTCTCACACACACACACACACACACACACACACACACACCGCCCCTTACCTCCTTTCGCCTTTCACCAGCAAGGGATCATAAGAAATGCGTAGTCTGAGTATACCATAATATAACACTTCACAAGCATACTATTCCCTTCATTGTTAGGAGATGAAGACGCAGGAAGTGGATATGACAGAAGTGGAAGAGGGAAAGAGAAGTGAAGATTAGGGAACGAATGAAGGAGAGAGAGAATGGAAGAAACAAGGAAAGAAATGATAGGACGGGAAGAAAAGAGGAAGGGAGGAGATGGAAGGGAGAAACGGTAAGCGAAGGAAAGGAATGGAGAGATAGAGGAAGGAAGAAAAGGGAAAATGAAGGACAGATGAAGGATGAAAACGCAAACAGGCGAAGACAAAAGCAATGAAGAAAGATGTGAAAAAATATGAAAAAATACAAGACGAAAAAAATGAGACGAACATAAAGCAGAAAATGGAAGTGAAGGAACAGGAAAAAGAATATAAATGAAGGTCAAAGAATGAATTAATGGGAGAGAGAGAGAGAGAGAGAGAGAGAGAGAGAGAGAGAGAGAGAGAGATGGGTGGGGAGGAGAGAAAATGAGGAGGAGGGAAGGTGAGGAAAGGAAGGGGGTGGAGAGGATATCAAATTCGATAGAAGTGAGGGAGAGATACAATTATATATCCTCTCTCTCTCTCTCTTTCTCTCTCCTTTCTTCCCCCTTCTTGCTTTCCACTCCTCAGCTCTTCATTTTCCTCCTTCCTTTACCCCACTTACCATCTGCTCTCCTTTCCTCTCTCTTCTTTCTTCCATCTATCCCACCTCCCCAACTATCCTCTTCTTTTTTCTTTCTCTCTCTCTCTTTGTTAATCCTACCCCCTCTCTTATGTCCTTTCCCTTCCTCTTCTTTCCTTCGCTCTCTCTCTCTCCATTTCTCTTCTTATCTCTCCTCCTCCCCTTTTCTCCCTCCTCTCCCCACCTCCCTCCTCCCCCTTCCTCTCACATTACACTTCATGCATTTTTTATACCCTCGCCCTAAAGCAAGGTATACGTCTATCACCCCTACACCTTACACCCTAAACCACACCCTACACCCACTCCCTCTCTCATCTACACCCTACACCCTCTCCCACACATACACCAACACCCACTCGATCACCTAGACCAACATCCACTCTCGCCCCAACCTACAACTCTCATCTACACCCAACACCCTCTCTTCCACTTAAACCCCCTCCCTCAACACCCTCACCTATACCCATTCCCTGATCACCTTGGGCATTACTACTTCACCTACACCCTTTCTCCATCTTACACCCCTTCCCTCTTCACCCTACATCCTCTACACTCCATTTTCTCCACCCTACAACACCCTAACCTACACCCACCCTTCTTACACCTTCCATTTCCTCCCTCTCCATTCTACACCTTAACCTACAATACACCCAACTCCCTCTCAACCCTCCACTTCCTCCCTCTCTCTCTCTCTCAGTAACCTTCACCCAATCTCCCTTCAATAACGTCCTCTTCTCCGCCGTCTCTCCCTCTCCACCCTTCACTTCCTCCCTCTACACCCTCCACCCATCCCCTACACCCATTCTCTGCTCTATTACACCTTCATCCATCCTACACTTCCTCCGTCTCTCCACCCTTCAACCTCACCTACACTCATTCTTTCTCTTATTTTCGCCCACCTTCCACTTCATCCCCATTCACTATCACCCACTCCACTTTCAACCTTATTCTACACCCTTTCACTCTAAAATTACACCTAAGCCTACACTTATCACTCAAAAATCAAATCATCTACACCCACTCCTTTTCTACCCCACACTCACACCCATATATAAACACCCGGTATATTCTTCACTCTACGCCATCCCTCCCATCACTCTTCCACTACTTTTTTTTACTTTCATTTCGGCTGCTACCTGCTTCTTTCACCTTCGCCAAGCCCTTACCTCATCCATCTCATTTCACCCAACCTCCACATTTTCCACCCACTTGTAAACACCACACTCCCTTAAACCTCTCAAATAACCACCTGCACCCACCTACACCACGCCCACACCCACCTACTCGTACCCAAACCCTTCCATATCAGTCTACTTCTACCCTAAATGGCCCTCCCCCACCCTTCCTGCTCCCTTCTCCACTACATACCTCTCTCCTCCTTCCCCCTTCTCCACTTCCCATCTGTTCTCTTGTAGGCAGCCACACCCACCTACCACACCACCCACCTATACCCCTCCAACACCCATCTAATTGTGCTTAAACCTTTCCATACACGTCTATTTCTACCCTTCCCATCCTCCCCCTCAGCCCTCTCCACTACCCACCTGCTCTCTTTTGCCACCTAGCCACACCCACCTACCATACCACTCACCTGCGTCTCTCTAGTTCGTGCCCATCTACACCAGTCCACATCCACTCAGCAAACACCTACTTCTCTTCATAGCCAATTTTTTCTCCCATATCACTAAACCACATATACCATACCGTCTCCCTACACTCTTGTTCATGCTCTTCAGCCAATTAATAACTATACACCAAGCTCCCCCTACACAACATCCTCCTCACCCCTCCTTATCCCCTTCCCATTAACCTTTCCACCTGTTCTGTGCCAATCAACCACACCCACCAACAGCACACGTCTCTACCAGTCACCACTACCCTCTACCTGACTACCACTACCATTACCCTCTACCACTACCACTCACAGACTCATAACAATATCCACCTACCCCCTTCCACAATGCTCAAATCCTCATAAAACCACTCCATAAACTGTATGAACGAGGCTTTCCACCTCATCCACATCCCCCCACACAACAAGCCCACGTCCTCCTTCACCTCCTTAGACCCAGCCAGTACAATCCATGCCAACTTCCACCCTTCCACACTCCCCCACTACACCCCCCACCCCCAGCGTTTCCCCTACAGACCTCCACAATTACACTTTCTATTATCCATTCCCCCCTACACCCTTCCACAACCACCTACAGTACACACCATGAAACTCCAGTACCACCCACCTACATCCCCCTGTAACTTTAACCCACTTCCACCCTTCCACTATCGCCTAACATAACCTTACCCAACACCATCCATTCACCTTCCACTCCCCCCTTCATGAAATTCCACTCACCCAATCCACCTCAACCTACATCGATTTATTATTCGTTATTCTGAAGTCACCAAAATCCTTCACCAATATTCACCTGCACTGTTCTCTCCACACGCTCTACCATCCACCTACCCTCCCATCCACACCCACAGCTCTTCACCATCCATAAACTGCTCCACTCACACACAACCTTCCACTATCCATACACTCTGTTTTCCACCCACCCTCCCACCCACCTACACCCTCCCCTTATCCATAATCCACACTCTTATCCACCCACACCCAGAGACACCCACCCTCGACCCATCCCCATCCTATTCCACCCACACTATCAACCAGCTACCCACATCCACCCAAAGGCCCCATCCCCCTCAGAGAGACCATGGAGACGGGAGGGGGGAGAGGGGGGCGAGAGAGTAGGGGGAGAGAGGGGAAGTGAGGGGAGGGGGGAGAGAGGGGGAGTGAATCTGGGCCGTGACATGATTGTGAGGAACTTTCAAATACCTGTGCCGGAGTGTCGCCTGGGGAGGGGGCCGGGGGGTGGGGGGTTTGGGGGAGAGAGATAATTGCTTGGTTAGGAGACGAAGAAAGGTGGGGAGGAAGAGAGAGACAGAGATTAGAGGAAGTGAAGGGAGGAGATGAGAGATGTTAAAAAAAAAAAAAAAAGATGGTGAGAGATAGGAAATGAGGAAGAGATAAATAACTGATGAGCAAGAGTGAGGGAGGAAGAGAGACAAAGATATATAACTTACTGGAAGAGGAGGGAGGAGAGAGAGAACTGCTGGATGAAGAAAGTGATCATAGGGAGAGGCATGAGGGGAAGGGAGGGAACTGCTTAGAGAGAGAGAGAGAGAGAGAGAGAGAGAGAGAGAGAGAGAGAGAGAGAGAGAATACTAACAACAGCTTATGAAAGAGCACAGTAGGTCAACATACCATACGTTTTCCATTCGTCATTTCCTTTTAAAAACCCATTCCCATTTTCTTTACGGCTACCAAATATATCTTCTCACTTTTTCATGCCAGTTTCGGTTGGAGGTTTCAGAAGGGGGTGAGATGAGCTTCGTATTTACTATCCTTGTCTTATTTTCGCTGGGTTAGGGGGTACAGGAGGCTTCTTGCTTGCTTACTATCCTTGTCCTATTATCGCAGTGTTGTAAGCCTAATATTCTTTAAATTGGAGCTGCCTAGTATGTGCCGACCGGGTCATATGTGGTTATCCTATCTTCTCATGTTTTTAGGCCTATGTGAGGGAGAGGAAGGGGGTGATGGAACGATAAAATGTAAGAAGGAAGGAAGGAAGGATGGTAGATGGGATGGAAAGAAAGACAGACAGAAAGAGAGAAAAGAAAAAGGTCAGAAACAATGGGAGGTGAGAAGGAAGGCAAAGAGGAGGAGGGGGAGGACGGAAAAGTAAGGAATGAATGTTGGAAAGACGGAAGGATGGAAGAAAACATATAATACGAAGAAAATAACAAGAGGCATGGCGCTAAATAAGTGTGAACAATGATAATGAAAGTGATAACAGGAAGAAATAACGTAAACAAAAGAAGCCAGATGATAATGCTCTTGATGACGTGATAATGATGAAAAGAGACAGTAATGATCACAATAATGAAGAAATTTTGTGAGAGAGAGAGAGAGAGAGAGAGTCAAAAACCGCGGTCAACTCCAAAGATACATTCCAACTTTTTCAATTCTCTCTCTCTCTCTCTCTCTCATCCTCCATTTTTGCATCATAATTTTCCGTGTGTGTGTGTGTGTGTGTGTGTGTGTGTGTGTGTGTGTGTGTGTGTGTGTGTGTGTGTGTGTGAGGTTTTGCTCAGTCCACCGTTTCTCCTGAACCGTTTGACTGCGCTTAAAAAAAAAAAAAAAAAAAATCCTTTGCCTGATCTGCCCCACCCTTCTCTCTCTCTCTCTCTCTCTCTCTCTATTCAATCTCCTCCGTTTCGCTTCCACCATCTCTTCCTTATTCTTTCCCCCTCTCCCTCCAACCTCCTCACTTCTTTCTTCACACACACACACACACACACACACACACACACACACACACACACACACACACATGTAGAACTCTCTCTCTCTCTCTCTCTCAGGACAATTACGGAGGGATTCCATTCTGAGCAATTCTCCCCCTCCACCTCCCTCCTCTCTCCTTCCCTCCCGTCCTCTTCATCTTACTCTCCTCTCTCTCTCCCTCATTTCCTTTTATCTTTCGCTCTTTCTTCTGTAGTGTTAAGCGAATATATACAGAGAGAGAGAGAGAGAGAGAGAGAGAGAGAGAGAGAGAGATTATGGAAGTCAAGGAGAAAACACACTGGAGAGAGGGGGACGGCAGAAAGAAGGTACGGGGGAAGGAGGGAGAGGTTAGAAAAGGGATAAGGGAGAGAAAAAATGAGGGAAGGGGAGGGGACGATAGACGGGAAAAGGAGCAAGGGGGGGGGGGTGAGAATGATGGAGGAGAGGGGAGGGGCAGGGGGAAGAGGGGAGAAGGAAGGAGAAGATAGACTGAAGACTAAGATGGAGAGGAGAGGAGAGGGGAGGGGAGGGAAGGGGAGGAGGACAGGAAGGAGAAGGAATGAGAGGATGGATTAAAGAGTGAGAGGAGGGGAAGGGAGGGGACGGGAGGTAGGGGAAGAATAAAATGAAGCAGAGGAACGACTAGAGAGTGGAAAGGGAGGGGAGGGGATGAGAAGGGGTGGGATAGGAATTAGAGAGAACGGGGGAGGGAAGAAGAGAAGGAAGGAGGGATAGTGAGTGAGAGAAGGGGAGGGGGAGGGGGGGGGTTGCAACCCTAACCTGCCTCGGCCCAGACAGTTGCCAGTTGCCCACTTTCTCGGCCCCCACATAGTTCTCTCTCTCTCTCTCTCTCTCTCATCCCATTAATCCCTTTCGTTATTTAGTTTTCTTCCACTTAACGTATCTACTTCAATCTCTCTCTCTCTCTCTCTCTCTCTCTCTCCTACAGTATTCTCCTATGGACGTAATTTTATCTCATAATGTCTTCCATCATTACATGAAAATGTCGCGACAGAGAGAGAGAGAGAGAGAGAGAGAGAGAGAGATGAAGAGATATTTGTGGGAGGAGTGAGAGAGAGAGAGATGAAGAGATATTTGTGGGAGGAGTGAGAGAGAGGGGCGTGGATGGAGGGTGGGGGTAGGGTGGGAGTGACGAAGGGGGAAGGGCTGGGGTGGGAGTGGGTGTGCGAGGGAGGGAAGGAGGGAGGGAGAGAAGGTTACTGACTCGCAACCTCCAGCATCTCTCTCTCTCTTATTTACCGATTTTATTTATATATTTCACTTAATTCCGTTTACTTTGTTTATTCTTACTCTCGTTTTTTTATTGTCTCGGTTACCTACTTATATTATTAAAACAATGTTTCCCTCTCTCTCCTCTCTCTCTCTGGATCAGACTGGATTCGAGGGAAAAAATGAGAAAGACATTATGATGAAAAGTCAAGTGAACAGAAACTGAAGTCAAGCAAAACAATTAATAATATTAATAATAATAATAATAAAAATAATAATAATAAAAACACAACACCAACCAATGAAACAAGTAGTAAATTAATAAAAAAAGGAATAATAAGAAGATAGTATGTAAATATCAAAATAAACAAAAAGAAAGCAAGGAAGGTAATAAACAAAATCAAAATACAAGAAAATAAACAATATTGAAACAAAAAAAGCAGATGAAACAAATAAACTAAATAAACAATATAATTATACATACAATTATAAACATAAACAAAACCATGTGACAATTTAAAGGGACAGAGGGGTGTTGTTTAAATGCCCTCCCAGTCCTTTAGCTTCAGGGGATTGGATTTCTTAAGAGGATCGAAATTTAAAAGGGATCGAGTAGTCTGTGAGGGATGGAATACTCTGTCTGTAACGGAATGACGTATTTTCTTATAGGGATCTCGTCTGTAAAGGGATCGGATCTTACGCAGGAGCTTCAATGGCTTAGCAATTCATAACTTTTTCTTTTTTATTTGTTAGTCTTTTTTTTTCCAGCTGAGTAGATTTCTCGGAATGGAGTAGTAAGATTCAGTCTTCATTAACTCATTCAATACTAGTGGCGTTTTCTCTATTAACCTGTCTACAAATGGCTATATAATAATAAAAAACGGGAGGGAAAAAGGATCGTACGGGGATTGACTGGCCAGTTAAAGGATCGAATGATCTGTAGGGGATTTAATTAACTGTAAGGTACTAATCTGTCTGTGTTAGGGACTGAATGGGCTCTCCGATTAAAGCGTCTAAGACTGAATGGTCTGTAGGGGATTTAATTAACCGTAGAGGATCGCCTCGGTTACAAGAAACCGAACTAGCTAAAAAGAAGTGAACAAAGCAGGAGGGACCGAACCAACAAAGCAGCTCTACTGTGGTTAATTAATACAGGAATCCACCACCTAAACGGCATCGACCTACAGCCTGAAAACAACTGCGACAGAACAAGGATCTAAACTGCCTCAACAGACCGAACCAAAGGATTCTAAACTGCTTCAAAAGGACTGAAACCTTTGCATGATTGTACTAAAGGGTTCGAAATACAGAGTTCGAAACAAAGAAACAAATTCGACTAATAGTTAAAAAAGGGGTCTAATCTCCCATCCCCCCAATTTTCTTATTTTTTTTTTGGCAACGAGTGAAGGGTCAACAGCAAGAGAGAAGGGATGAAAAAGAGTCGGGGGGAAAGGAGGGGTAGGGAAGGAGAGAGAGGAGGGGGGGGGGAAGAGGTAGCGGGGGAGACAGCAAAGACGTTAGAGAGAAGAGAAAAGGGAGAGAGGTGAAAAGGGGAAAGGGGGCGGGAGGAGACTTGAGGGTGAAGTAGATGGGAGAGGAGAGGGAGAGAAGAGAGGGATATTTGGAGTAGCTATCTCCTTGACCTTGAGAAGACTGGAGAGAGTAATGACAAGACTGGGGGGGAGAGAGAGAAACTGAGGAATTGAAGGAAAGGGAGAACAGGAAGATGGAAGACTTAGAGGAAGGAGGGAGAAATGGAGAAAGGAAGAAGAAATGCAGGAAGAAGATTAAAAAAAAAAAAAAAAAAAAGAGGAGGGCAGAAGGAGAATCACAGGGATGAGAAAAAAAAAATGGAACAACTGAAGGGAGAGAACAGGAAAATAGCTAAATAAAATAATGAGAGAGAGAGAGAGAGAGAGAGAGAGAGAGAGAGAGAGAGAGAGAGAGAGAGAGAGAGAGTATTGTAAGTAGACTGTATGTTAGCAGAAGTGAAGTAGGAGCGATAGAGGGAGGGAAGGAGGAAGGATGGAGGGAGAAGTGAGGGGGTAGAGGTAAAAGAGCCAAACAGATGGAGGAGAGTGCAAGTAGGGATGGAGAGAGCAGGGATTTGGATGTAGCATGGAGGAAGGGAGGGAAGGGAGAGTAGGTAAAGAGAAGGGAGGTAAGGGAGGCAGGCAGGAGACAAGAGGTGAGACATACCGTACTGGGAGGGATGGAGGCGAGATGGAAGAAGGATGGAGTGCAGTAATGGAGGAGTAAAGAATAAGGGAGGAGGGGAAGGAAGAAAATACAGAGGGAGGGAGAAAGAGAAATGAAGGAGGAAGGGAGGGAGGGATTGAGAAGATATAGAAGGAGACAGCGAGAGGAGGGAGGGAAGAGATATAGATGGAGGAGGAAGGGAGGGAGAGAGGGAGGAGAGTCCTTGTTAGGGAGGGGCTCAGAGGTCAGTCGCGGCCCCACACACACACACGTACACATACACATACACGCACACACACACACATGGACCTACATACCAACTCCAGGAGGTGAGTCTTCTCTCGCTCTCTCTCTATCTCCCTCTTGTCTGTTTCTAGGTGCTCTCTCTCTCTCTCTCTCTCTCTCTCTCGCAATTATAAGTTCGTTGGTCTGTCTTCACCTGACGGAACTGGATCACTAGCATGATATTAGACGAACCTTATTTATGAGGTACGAGTCTCCTTGGCTACTTGTCAAATCAACCTTCCAATCTGAGTACACCTGGCCATCACCTGAGCTGGAAGGGGGTTGGGGGTGTTTGCCAGGGAAAAACAGACTATAGTGGAGATCATTTCCAACCCCTTCAGCTCCAGCGGTAATATCCGCGATAATTATAATAGCATGGAGGTACCTAAAATACCTAAAAACACTGAGTACGTCCTTGCGCTGAAAGGGTTAAGGATAAACCGCCTATAAAAGGCCTCAAGGCCTGTATAACTATGCACCCGTAGTAGCGGGGGTAATGCAAATTATTCTCTCTCTCTCTCTCTCCCCCCCCTCTGCTTAACACCCCCCAGTTGATTCTCGCACCGATCAGACTGGCAGACTCAATTTGTTCCCTTGTCCCCGTTCCCTAAGCAGTGCAATTGGTGACCTGGATGTATGCAGGTCTTGTTCTAAGGGAAAGATTGGGACATAAAAGAAAATTTACCTCAATCTTGTTCAGTCGATAGGCGTAAATCTAAACCTTACTACCACTACTACTACTACTACCATTATTATTATTTATCTTCTTTTTCCCCAATCGTACCGTTCCCCCCTCCCCCCACCTAACCTCCCCTCACCCAGGCACTCGGGGGTCTGGTTACTGGTTGGATGGTGACAGAGGGAGGGGGAGGAGGAAGGAAGGGAGGGGAGGGGGGAGTGTGGGAGCAGAGGGGACAGTGGGGGAGTGGGGTGAGTGAGGGAGGAGGGGGTGAATCTTTAACCCCATCATCGCCACCAGTACCGTATCAACAAATCTATCACCACCTTCATATATCACCACGACTACCACCACCACCACCATTATCGTCACTACCACTTTCATACCTTCCCTAACACCACATCCCTCCTCCTCCTCACCACCACCCATCAACCATCTGTTCCCCATCTATCACCACAATTGCCAGACAGCATTCATCACTATCACCACCTATAATCACTACTATAACCACCACCCTCACCACTCATTACAACCGTCACACACTATCACAACCACCCATCACTCATCACCAACAATCACCACTCATTAGCCATCATCACAACTGTCATTATCATCCTATTATCATTACCGTACCACCTCAATCATCGTCTTCTAAATAATTGCCACTATCCATCAACAACCTGTCATACATCACTATCACCTAAACAACCATTATCATTCATCACTAGGCAACACCGTCCTTCACCACAATAACTAGCGTCAAAATACCTGTCACCATTCATCATCACAGTGTCATACATCACTATCATCACCTTGCAAACAACTGTCATTATTTACTACCAAACTGTCACCTTTATCAACGTTACTACCCAGCCCCGTCAAGACATATCTTCTTCTTTACCACCATCACATTTGTCACCACCATCATCACACGTATCACCACCACCAGCACAACCACCACATATATCACCACCAGCTGTCCTCAAGTCCATCATCACCCCAACCACCTCGCATCACCACAACTATCATCACCATCACCACCAACTTTCACCATCCACAACCACCACAGCCTACCTACTACCGTTAACATCACACCCTCACCACCACCACCACTACCACCACCACCAACCGGGCCTATTTTCACCACCACATCATACCAACCACCCATAACTACTATCAATCACCACCACTCTCACCACCCAGTTACCACCACCGCCGCCACATGTGTACAATCACCATCACCACCACCATCACCATCCAGTCACCACCACCACAACCCTCCTAGTGACGTATGGATGGGTCGAGTAGCCTTAAATCGACAGAAATTTTATAATGGCGCTGTTAAAAGGTTGGCTTGTCATGGGGGAGGAGAGGGAGGGAGTAAGGGGAGGAAGGAGGGAGGGAATGATGAACTGAGGGGAGGAGAGGGAAGGAAGGGGGAGGGGAAAGGAAAGGATGATGGAAGGGAGTAAGAAATGACAAAGTAAAAGGGAAGAGGGCAAGGAAACAGAAAGGTGTGTGTGTGTGTGTGTGTGTGTGTGTGTGTGTGTGAGAGAGAGAGAGAGAGAGAGAGAGAGAGAGAGAGAGAGAGAGAGAGAGATTTCCAAGACGAGGAGATAAAAGATTAATGGCTAAATTGGACGATTGTTTAAGTTCGTTCCCGTCGGCCTTTCTTTCCTTCCTCCCTTTCCTTTCCTTTCCTTTCCTTTGCTCAGTTTCATTCTCCTTCACTGATCTTTCCTTCGTTTTGTATTCTTCCCTTCCCTCTTTTAAATAATCTTCCTCTCTTTATTATGTCCATCATGTCTTTTTCCTTTTGATGTATTTTTCTTTTCATGTCTTTACTGTTTCTTTCTCTTCATCATTCTTGTCTTCTTGTTTCTTCTTCCATTTATTTCTCTTTTCCATTTTCTTCTTAATACCTCCCTCTTTCAGTAATCTTCCATTCACTGCTTCGGTTTTCTTCTTCCTTCCTTTACTTACACCCTCCATCTACCCTTCTCGAAATCCCTCCTTAACCTTTCCTTCTTAACTCTTACTCATCCCCTCTCCTTCCTTCCTTCTGCATCATATCTTCAGTCTCTCTCCCCTGCCCTTCCCCTCAATTCTACTAAAACTTCCATCTTCCTCCCTCACTCCTTCTCCATTACGGTACTCCTCCCTCCCTCGATTTCTTCTCTTCATCACTCCTCCCCCCCCCTTCCCTCCCTCCTTCCGACATTCCACTCATTCTTCGCTAAACTCTCCTCCTTGCCTTCCTTCCTCCCCCTCCTTATCGGCTCTCCTTTCATTCTCTCTCTCTCTCTCTCTAACCTTCTTTCCCTCCCTCACTCTCCCCTCCCTATCGTTCAGACATCTCCTACCCCCTCCTCCCATCGGTTCTCTCTCTCTCTCTCTCTCTCTGTTTCTTATATTTCCATTATTAGTATTATCTTTCATTTTCTAACATTCTTTTTATTATTATTTTCTTCTTCTTCTTCTTCTCTCTCTCTCTCTCTCTCTCTCTCCCTCTCTCTCTGGGAAAACATATCGTACGGCCCTGATCGCTATTGTATCAGGACCCGACTTCCCAAATATCGTCGCCCGTGAGTCTTACTGTTTCACTCAACCCCTCCCTTCGTTCACAGGGAGGGAGGAAGGGAGGAAGAGAGAGATGGAGGGAGGGAGGGTATTTAAGTAGGCAGAAAGGGATGGATGGATGGTTGGTTGGGAGAATGAAGGACAAGGGAGGGAGGGAGGGAAGGAAGAATGGGAGAGAAGAGGGAAATTACTTTGTGTGTGTGTGTGTGTGTGTGTGTGTGTGTGTGTGTGTGTGAGAGAGAGAGAGAGAGAGAGAGAGTACATTTGTCACAAGCCTACCTCCACCCAATGACTGGACTGACTCGATGATTACTTTGATTAGCAGAGTCCACACACACACACACACACACACACACACACACACACACACACACACAAACGGGTATATTTAGATAATCTTATACACATACACCTAAGCAATCTCTCTCTCTCTCTCTCTCTCTCTCTCTCTCTCTCACGGTGTGGCCACAGATAGTGATGGCGGTGACAAACACACTATTGGCAAGGGGCAATTGGGGGAGGGGAGGGGAGGGGAGGGGAAGGGAGGGGAGGGGAGGAGAGAGGAGGGAAGAGAGAGGGGGAGCAGGAATGAAAAGAAAGGGAGGGAGAAGGGGAGCAAGGATGAAGGGAAAGGGAGTGAACGGGAAGGAAGGAGGAGTGGGGATGGGAGGTGGGGAGGGAGTGGAGAGAGAGGAAGGGGGGAGGGATTGAGGGGAGGAATGGGGACAGAACGAAAGGGATGGAGAGGGCTGAATATGAGGTGGATGAGGGGAAGTGTGGATGAGGAGAAAGGGTGGATAACGAGAGGAATGGACGAGGGGATGCGAGAGGAGAGGAGGGATGAAAGGAGTGACGGGGGGCAAGGGAAGCGAGTAAAGAGAATGACGGGAGAAGGGAAGGCAACAGAGGAAGGAGACAGGAGGGGGGGGGATGGGGAAGTGGGAAGGGAAGAGAGGGGAGACGCAGGGAGGGACGGGGGAGAGAGTAGACAGGAGAGAGGAGGGATAAAGAACGGGATGCTGAGTGGGAAGGGATGAGAGACAGCGAGAGACAAGAGGAAGAAAAAGGAGGGAACAAAAGCAATACGTTAACAGGAAAAAAGAACAGTAAACACGGAAATAAAAACTAAACCCTGACAAAGATCCAATACCCAATTCACCTCATTTGCTGGCCCACATCAGTCAAAATGGCGGGTTAATTTGATCAGCAACCAAGGAGATTTATCCATACCTCATAGACAAGGATCACAGTATTTTAGGTAACCACGATTTAGTGTTCGGTATGAGAGTGGCGCAGTTCTGACATAAAAACAAACAGTATACACTTCACACGAGAGATACGGTGGAAATACGTGGAGTTCATTAACCTTTTGTATGATCTGGGCCAACTACGATATACGGTACCTGTATACGTACATACATACATACATATACAGGACTACTTACATGCATACATAAATACATACAGAAAGACAGTAGCTCTGGTTAACAGCTTTCCCAGGAGTTGTAGGATAGACAGATAGATGAAAAATAGATAATGCATTCTTACGGGCTACCTACATAAATCTATCTATCTATCTATCTATCTATATACCTAGGCTGCTTCCCCCAAGGAAAGGGAGGTAGCCGAGACAGGACGACTCACTCTCCATTTACTCATCCATTCAAACACATTCATTTGCATCTTAGCCCCAAAGGGGAGAACGGACAGATCCTCACCGCACCACACCGCACAAGGGTCAACTGGGCAATGCAATCAGTGACATCCGCAGCAGGGCCCGACAGCAGAACTGGTTTACCCCTGCCACATCATAACAGACCCATCCCCTTACCCGCACCTGACTTGACTAGCTGATCAGACCAAATGCGGGAGAATATCCCCTCAGGGCTGCGTCATCACTTATTCATTCACAATTTCTCTCCATTTATTTCTGTCACGCACAGCCACTCTTCCTTGCTCAACAGACATCCCTCTCGCATCCAGCGCTCTCTTCACACTGTCCATCCATCCTATTCGTGGTCTTCCTCTCAGCCTTACACCTCTCACATCAGATCTAGTTATCTTTTTCACCAATCGCTCATTATCCATTCTCTCCATATGTCCAAACCATTGCAACACCCTCTGCTCAACTCTACCAGCCATCTCCCGAACAACTCCAGTTCTCCTTCGCACTTCATCATTTCGCACCCGATCCATACGCGTCACTCCACACATACTCCTCAGACATCTCATCTCCATTACATTCAAACTTTTCCTCTCTGCTACACCCATATTCCATGTTTCAGCCCCATATAATGCAGTCGGTACCACAACACCCTCATACAGCCTTCTCTTTACATCCATTCTAAGCGAACGACATTTAAACACTTTTTTCATTCCTCCCAGCACCTTTCCTACTTCATTTATTCTAAACTTCACTTCTGCATCTATTCTTCCATCCACAGCAACATGTGACCCTAGATATTTAAAACAATCTACCTCCTCAAGCAACTCACCATTCAAAACTATATTCATCCCCCTACCATCTATCAACCTCGTACACTTCATCACTTTACTCTTATTCTCATTTACTTTCAATTTCCTCCTTTCACACACCCTTCCAAACTCCTCTACCAACTGTCTCAATCTCTCCTCTGAATCAGTCACCAGTGCAGTATCATCTGCAAACAGCAGCTGCTTCAGATTCCACTCTCCTCCATCAACATTTACCAGACTCAGACCACCTAAAACTCTTGCATTCACCTCCCTTACAACACCATCCATGTAAATATTAAACAACCAAGGCGACATCACACATCCCTGTCGCAGCCCCACTCTCACGGGAAACCAATCACTCACAGCATTTCCCACTCTTACACACGCTCTACTATTTACATAAAAACTTTTCACCCCTTTTAGTAACCTACCATCAAGTCCATACAATCTTAAAACAGTCCACAAAGCCTCCCTATCAATTCTATCATACGCTTTCTCTAAATCCATAAATGCCCAAAACACATCCTTGCCTTTCGCTAAATACTTTTCACACACTTGTCTCACAGCAAACACCTGATCAACGCATCCCCTCCCTCTCCTAAAGCCACACTGCTCATCACTAATCACTCCCTCTGTACCCTCTCTAACTCTCATAATTAACACTCTACCATACACCTTACCTACAACACTCAACAGACTTATACCCCTAAAGCTAGTACATTCATACTTATCACCCTTGCCTTTATACAACGGGACCACACAAGCACTTGCCCAGTCAATTGGCACCATACCTTTCTCAAAGCACACATTCAACAATCTTACTAACCAGTCAACAATAGTCACTCCACCACCCTTCAGGCATTCCACAGCACACCCATCCATACCTGCAGCTTTCCCTGTTTTCATCTCCTTTACTGCCTTCTCCACTTCTTCCTTCGTGATCAAAGAATCATTCAACTCTCCCAACACATTTATTCCTTGCACCCTTCCATCCGCCACAATCTACATACATATTATACATAAGCTATTCATTTACATGTGCCAAAGGACGGATGACAGGAAAGGGAGGAGTGTCGGAAAAATGTGAAGGGAAATAATAACGAGAGAGAGAGAGAGAGAATGGAGGGAAAACGAGGGAGAGAAAAGAACGGGAAAGGGGAAGGGGAGGGGAGGGGGGGAGAGAAGTAGAGCACTGAATATAATCGCCGTTAAATTCATGTCTGACACCCCCCACTTTTCTCTTCCCCTCCCCTTCCCTCTCTCTCCCCTCCCCTCTACTCTACTCTATTGATTGTGTTTGGCGATTCTTTCATTGGGAACAGCAGGGGGGAGAGAGAGAGAGAGAGAGAGAGAGAGAGAGAGAGAGAGAGAGAGAGAATGTAAAGGGATGAGTAAAAAAAAAAAAAAGAGAAAAGGATTGGATGGGAGGCAGAGAGAAGAGGAAGGAGATAACGAATGATAGAGGTAAAGCGAGGAAGGGAGACAATGAGGGAGAGAAGGGAGGAAAGGGGAGAGAAGCAGGGATGATAAAGACAAACAGAAAATAAGGGGTAGGGTGAAAGTAATGCGATAAATTAAGGAAGAAAGGAAGAAAATAACACATTTTAGGAGGCGAAGACAAGAAGACATGAAAAAGGGAGAAATCTGTAGGAGGGGATGGAAGAAAGGATAAAGTAGGGAAGAAAAAAAAAGGCAAGGAAAAGGAAGAAATCTACAAGAGGAAATAGAAGGTACTTTAGGAGCCGAAGACAAGAAAACATGGGAAAGGAAGATGTCTGTAGAGGGGAAGGAAGAAAATATGGTATAAAAGTGAAGAAAATGGTAAAAACCCAAGAAAAAGAAGGAGATCTGTAGAAGGGGAGAGAGAAAAAAAGGATAAGTAGAGAAGGTAAAAATATATATATATATATATATATATATATATATAAGAAAAGAGGATACGGTAACTGAAATAAATTTGTTGGCCGCTACAATGAAACTACTATTAATAAGGAAAAAACGAAGGAAAAATAAGGAAAGCGAAGAGATGTGCGAGAAGAGGACGAGAAATAACGAAAGGGAGAGATGAAAATGAAGAAAGGGAAGAAACGAAGTAAGAGGAATACGATTAATGGAGGGGAGAGAAGAAAATGAAGAAAGGGAAGAAATGAACGAGATGAAGGAACAGGGGTAATGAGAAGGAGAGATGACAATGGTATATGGGCAAGAAGGAGAAGGGCAAGATAGGAATTTAGGGCATGGGTAGGTAGGACGGCTGGGTAGGCAGGTTAGGCAGGTATGTATGGGGTAGACAGATATATATTGGGCATGTAGGTAGGTAGGTATGAAACGTAAGTAAGTGTTAAGCAGGTATGGCGTAGGTAGGTGCTTAGGTTAGTAAGTGGGATCGGTGTATGTAGTTACCAGGTAAGTAGGTAGGAAGAAACAGGTAGACAGGACAGGGAAGGATGGGGCTGTGTGTGTGTGTGTGTGTGTGTGTGTGTGTGTGTGTGTGTGTGTGTGTGTGTGTGTGTGTGTGTGTGTGTGTGTGTGAGAGAGAGAGAGAGAGAGAGAGAGAGAGAGAGAGAGAGAGAGGAGTACAAAGGAAGGAAAATGAGAGAAACGGGGAAAAATAAAAACGTAAAAGGTGAAAAATGAATGATTAAAGATACGAGTAAGAGAATTAGGGAAAGAATGAGAAAATAAAGAAAAAGAGGGAGTGAATGAAGGAAGGGGGGGGGAAATGAAGGAGATAGAAAGAGGGATATAAGAGAGGAAGGAGGAAGGAAGGGAGGGAGTGGGAGGAGGAGGGGTAGGAGGAAGAGGGAGTAGACACACGGATTACCTCCCTCCCTCCCCTCCCCCCTCTATTTACTGGACCAAGGGGAGGGACCTAATTTCGATAATGGAAAGCCGTTCTCTCTCTCTCTCTCTCTCCTCTCTTTCTCTTTACACCCCCTCCTCTCTATCTATTTATTACTCTGTCCATCTATCAGTTTACCTCTCTCTCTCTCTCTCTCTCTCTCTAACTTCCCTGCTTCCCTTCCCACCTCCCCCACTTTCCTCTCCCACTTAACCTCTCCCTCCCTACTTAGCCTTTCCCCCCTCCCCTTCCTCCTCCATCCTCTTCCACTCTGATCCTTTGGCCAAAATACACAAATTACCACTATTAGTATTACTCCCATTATCATTTCTGATTATCATTATTATTATTATTGTGTAAATTCAAAACTGCTTGAAAGTACTAAGACATATAGCTTACAGTATTTGGGTATCGTACGTACATACACACACACATACATCACATACATACATATACATACATACATATATCATCTCAGCGCTAATTACCACCTGAAACATGAGGTGGGCATAATGAGAGAGAGAGAGAGAGAGAGAGAGAGAGAGAGAGAGAGAGAGAGAGAGAGAGAGAGAGAGAAGGCAGCCTGTATGTATGTGTGGACATTGAAGAAAGAGAAAGTGAGACAGACAGACGAGAGAAAAGAGCGAGGTTGGGAGGGGGTAGAGAGGAGAGAGAATGAGAGCGTGGGAAATATGAGAGAGAATGTATGAAGAGATGGAGGGAGGGAGGGAGAAAAAGAGAGAAAAGGAGGGAAGGGAAGGTAGGAGTGTGGGAATGTATGGAGAGAGAGAGAGAGAGAGAGAGAGAGAGAGAGAGAGAAGAGAAGCAGGTGAAAAGTAAACATGGGAAAAGACAAAAGGAAACTGCAAGAAAGAAAAGAGAAAGAAAAGGAGAAAGAAAGGCAAGAGGAGAGGATAATGAAGATAAAAATGTCATGTCAGTGAGGGATTAGAGGAGGAGAAGGAACGCGAGGAAGGGAGGAGAGAGAGACGGGGGGCAGGGGGAGGCAGGAGAGAGACGGGGGGCGGGGGGGGGGGAGGAGGAGGAGAGAGAGACGAGGGGCGGGAGAAGAAGGATTTGGAAGGGAGGGAGGGAGAGAGAAATGAGACGATGCGAGGGAGAAAACGAAGACTGGAGGAAGGACTAAAATAAAATGGAGAAAAATGAAGATGAGAGACAGGGAGGGGGAAAAGGGAGGGAAGAATGGAGGAAAGACTGAAAGGAAAGCAGGGGGAGGGGTGAACGGAGGGAGGGAGCGAGGGAAAGGGGGTGGAAAGAATAACTGAAAGGAAGGAAGGGAAGGGAAAGGGGGGGGGGACAAATAAGCCACTCCCCCCTAAAAACCCAGGAGGACTTAAGCCTTAAATTGGACTTCTGTTTATCTATCTACTTATCTATCTATCGTATGTTTATCTACCGGTATTTATTTATTTATCAGTTTCCAATGTATCTACTGTACCTGTATACCTATCCATCTATCTATCTATCAGTGTTTCCTGACGCCGCATCCTGTACGGGGTGGCCTCGGCAAAGGATCTTAAGGAATTCTTCCTACTCAGCAACGACCACCATATTCTCTCTCTCTCTCTCTCTCTCTCTCTCTCTCTCTCTCTCTCTCTCTCTCAAATCTAAGCTGTCAGTACTCTCTATAATCTTCCAACCTCGTCTTCTTGGTCTACCTCTGCTACTCCTCTAAACATGACTTGAGAAAACAATACCACCCCTTCACCGTTCCCGGTCTTCCTCTCCGTCTCCTTCAACACGCCCATCCTTAAACACATCAATAATTTTTTGTTTCATTTCTGCAAACATTTCAAACTGCATGTGTTAGTTATAGTAGTAGTAGTAGTAGTAGTAATGGTACTGAAGTGGTTTAAGAAGACCCGGGTGAACAGCTCCCTCCCATCCTCTGTCTGCCTCTCCTTCCCGATGCTCTGCTCTTCGAACAATGGCCTCGGCAAACACTAACATCCAAACAAATTTCTACAATTAACTTATCCACTACGAAGGCGCTATTTAATTTCTGTTCTTCCTACCTCTCTACGATATGGGTTGGTTTAGGAGAGCCCTCTCGTAGTGAAAAGGTTAATGAATGCTATACCTAATCCTTCTAGTTTAAAATTAGTCTTCTCAAGGTGAATAAAATCGTCTGGAGACAGTACAAACAAATTAATTAGGAATATCATAGCACTGAACTGTTTAATCTTCCCTTCGCTAAATTATATGGAAGCCTGACCAATGGATTATGAAAATAAGCTACGTTTTTAAATGCCTGTCTTTGTTTATCGTCCCATATCAATAACTTCGTAAGCACTTCTTGGAACTCAAGCTTAGTTCCATTTTCTGTATCTTAGTTGCAACATTTTCTTCTACTCGCACGATGCAGGTAATTTATAGAAAACGATTGATTGGGCAATTTTCGTCCTTATTCCCACAATAAAACCAAAAAAATTTTAAGTTAAAGAACAAATGGTGAAAAAAAGAATAAACAACCCTATGACGACCACTAAAACAGGTGAACGTAAAATGAATGCCACATAGGGCCTTAGTAAATAAAAATATACCGGTAAAGCAACATTAAAAAATACCAATCAGTGACCCAGAAGCTGCTCATTAACCAAACAATACCAGACAGCACAAAATAATTCCATAAAATCAGTCAGCCAGGTAATATCCATACCGGTATTATGAAAAAAATAATCTCGACTTTTTTTTTTTTTTCCCCCGTGATGATGACGTGAAACAAGTTAGGTAGTCTTTTGGGTAGTGCTGGAAAACGCTGAAATATATAAACAGCTTTACAATTCCTCTTTTATTTCAAACATCTTAATTTTTTTCTTTTATCTCATACCTTTCTGCCTTTATTTTTTGATGACTGAGGTTTCGGTAACGCAATGGGGTTATATTTTCGTGTACCGTATTTCTGTGTATAGCCTATATACCTAGTGTATGGCGAGGTGGAAGTATTTTTTGTATAGTTGTGTACCTTTTGTGTGAGCTAATTCCACGTCTCTCTCTCTCTCTCTCTCTCTCTCTCTCTCTCTCTCTCTCTCTCTCTCTCTTGCGTGCCGTGAGGTGAGGTGGGTAGCCTATGTAACTATACCGTACTCGCATATACTGCATGTCAATCTATCGCTGGTATGAAAGACGGTAGATAACTGGGTATAGCCTATAATCCTATATCATGTATTTCTGTGTATCCCTTGTGGAAGGCGAAGAAAGTGTATCTCTGCGTAATTCTGTGTACAGCTACTTTAAAGTGAATGTGTTTTCTTGAGAGTATACTTAGTACCGTATGTATGGCTATTGTGGTATAAGACAAGGTAGGTATATTTCCTGCATTTCTGTGTATTGTATCGCTAGCGTGAGAAGATATAATTTCGTATTTTTCTGTATATCGGTGAGGTGATGCGAGGTGAGGTAAGGTGACGTGAAGTGAGGCGAGGTAAGGTGTGATGTGGTGATGTGATATGTTGCGAGGTGAGGTGAGGTAAGGTGATGTGAGGTGAGGCGGGTATAATAATGACGGAGAGGCACTGGCGATGAAAGTGATGGCGGGGACCTTGGGCACTCGCGGAGGGGGGGGGGTGTAGGGGGGACTGACACAGGTGACCCACTTACCATAAACACTTCACAGGTGATGGGGAGAAATACACACTCACAGGAATACACGAGCAATACCACACTAAGAAACAGGATACGTAAATACACCAACACAAAGATATACTGAGCAGTAACTACAAAAGGTGGGTGGGGTAGTCGGGGGAAGGGGTTGAGTAAGTGACAGGCGACCCACTTAGGTCAAACATACTTCACAGGTAATAGAAATAGATATGGGTACAAAAATATAGCAGTAGTAATCCAATTTCAGGAAAAAGAATAAGTGAAGATGACCTTACTTATTTAAAAAAAAAAAAAAAATGACCTTACTCAACTTATTAAAAAAAAAAAAAAAAAAAAAAAAAAGCACGACCCTGTACAAATGAAGAAATAGTACCGGTAACTAGGCTAAATGTACTGTGCTAAAGAAACGCAGTAAATTGAAGACATAAAGATTAACCTCAAGTAATAGTTAAAACTTTAAGAATCAGGTTATCCAAGTATGATACCACGATAAAATATATATACGAGTATGAATAGGCTGCGGTATATAAACAGTAAATAATCAGGGAAAAATAAACCATCCCAACCTTACTCCTCCCCATCCCCCCCCTCAAAAAAAAAAAAAAAAAATCCAACTTCATATAAAGAACAATAACTTATGAAATGAAGAAAAACAGTACACTAACTCCAAGACAAAAAGAAAAAACAAGAAAAAAAAAGGGGGGGGGAACACAAATATAAGTACTTGCTCCAGAGAAAAATGAACAAGGTCAAAGGAAAAAATAATAGGCAAAAGAAATCACTAAAAAAAAAAAGGCAAAAACATATACCGCACAAAAAACAGAAAAGCAACTAACCTCAAGGGTGAAAAAACGCCCCCCCCCCACACACACAGTAGTCATTATTCACAAATGATTCATACATCTTGAAACAATAACACTACCTTCTACTACCACTACTACTATTACTACTACTCTATCCAACAGGTATCTATTAGGTGACCCTACATCCTGTAAGGGGTGGTGGCCCCGACAAATGGACTTAAAGGTGTTTGTTCCTACACAGCAACAACCTACCCCTCCGCTGGCACCAGTAGTAGTAGTATTAATTGTAGTAGTACGGTAGTAAAAAAAAAAAAAAAAAAAAAAAAAAAAAAAAGGCTCAATGAATTCTAATCGTTAACGCAAAATCAATACCTCCCCCCCAAAAAAAAAAAAAAAAAATCGCCATAATTTCTCAAGCCTAATTGTGAGGGACGTATCTAGCCATCAGCGAGTCAGTGACGTCATCATCACGTGACCCGCCACCAGGTAGGGGAGAGGTTGATGAATTTGGCCGGAGATAATATCTACTTCGTCTATCTACCTGTACTCTCTCTCTCTCAAATTATTTCCTGTTGGCTATCTTTATTTATCTTTCCTTTATCTACATTATCTTAAAACCTCTTCATTTACTATCATATACAAAACTATCGCACTAACATAATCACGAAATTGATCCAGGCAAAAAAAATAAATAAATAATCAAGCCACTCTTAACCCATCTCTCTCTCTCTCGGTCTGCCTCTCCTGCGCCTCCCATCAACTGTCTGAAACATAAGGTGGCTTTACTAGTAACGCCAGCCTTCCCCTTTAAGAATGGTGGGGGAAGTCTCTCTCTCTCTCTCTCTCTCGGTCCTGCTTTAATTTTACCCTTCCATCCCATAACATCCCCTCCCCCCCCTACCCGTCACTATAATACCTCTCTCTCTCTCTTTCCTCTCCTCCCTCTCACTCCTTTCGCCTCCCACTCTTCCCTCCCTCCTCTCTCTTCCTTCGATCTCTTCTTTCTCTCATCTGTCTCCTCCTTTCTCTGCTCATTCCTTTCCCCTCAATCTCTTTCATTTTTTCTCTTCATTTCTTTCCCCTCACTCCCCATTTCTCCCTCCCTTTATCCGTTCTTCTGTTCATTTAACCTCTCTCTCTCTCTCTCTCCCTTCCATCTCCCTCCTATCCCTTCTCTCCACACAATCTCTTCCTTTCACCTCACCCTCTCCCCTCCCTTCCCCCCACCTCATCCTGTCCTCCCTCCCTTCCTCCCTCCTCTAAAACTTCATCAAATTCACTCCTCCCTCCCATCCCTCCACATTCTCTCTCTCTCTCTCTCTCTCTCTCTCTCTCTCTCTCTCTCTCTCTCTCACACACACACACACACACACAAACCAGAACATGCAGAGGTACACATACACTGGAGAAAACAATACACCCACACACACACAAACCAAAACATGCAGAGGTACACTTACACAGGAAAACACACACACAGACACACACACACACACATGAATAAGCAAGAGTATGATAATTCCCAACCACTAGGACACAATCATCACTGCTGCATCTATCTCCCCATCTATCGCCATCACAAACAGGTCTATCTCTGTCATCTCGCTATATAAATTATCCTGTCTCTCTTCCATATCTATCTCTGTCTGTCTGTCTCCTGCGTCTCCTTGCTCTTATTGTCTCCTACTTATACCTCTCTTCCTTCGTTTTCTGTTTGTTTATCTACCATACCTTACGTTTCCGCTTCATTCATTCATTCTCTCTCTCTCTCTCCCCTATCCAGTTGTCATATAGGCTACCTGGTACTTCCTTTCTACATTCAATCTCCCTTCAAATCCCCCACTTCCCCCCCCCTCTCTCTCTCTCTCAAACCACAAGAAGATAAACAACAAATCTACACACATCCATCTCTCCCTTCCTTAAAAAAAAACGGCAATCATCAGAACTATCCACCGTGAACACACACACACACACACACACACACACACACACACACACACACACCACATAACACAAACTCTCTCTCTCTCTCTCTCTCACACACACACACACACACACACACACACACACCCGAGTACCCCAGAACAACAGTACGATACTAAACTCACCCCCCACCAAAGGAAAAAAAATCATACCCGGTACGGCACATTACATATTTTATCATTTACTTATCGAACTCACTTCCTTCACTAACTTCCTTCGTAAGTACTCTCACTATCCTCCTCCACACCAACCAATACTCTCGTTTGATAAAGAAATCTTAATACCAGTTCTTCGTTTTCAAGATATTTAGCAATGGACTCCTTGATATTTTCTTTATGATATTGCCTCGCCTTAGCTGGATAATAGTCACGTGAGAAAAAATCTTGAAGTTATGGTAGAGTACACGGCATGTGAATACAGCCTATGACCGTAGTAACCCTAGTAACAAGGCACAAGTCACGAATTCGACAAGTCTAACGTCTATTTTTCACTGATCATTACTTAATACTGTAAAAGAAATCTCGAGTGGACAAGAGCAGTAAAAAAAAAAAAATGCATCCCAGGAGGGTACTCAGGTAGGTTATACTGTATACTGCACTTACATGTATCATACAAAAAAAAAACTAGATATAGGCCTAATAATGGCTCCGAGGTGGCCTATGCGGTGACGAATACAAAGATCACTGAATATACTGTAATGTGAAGATTCAAGCATACAAAATAACAACAGACATGCTGACTAAACTTCAAAACATCAAGAGCAGGCTACACTACAAATAGCACACCGTATATATATATATATATATATATATATATATATATATATATATATATATATATATATATATATATATATATATATATATATATATATATATATAATCAGAGCGTAGGTGTGTACTGAATGAAGTTATACGAAGAATATCATGAGCACACATTGACTACACCTATGGAACCCATGAGTATACACACCCTAGTACTGGTACCGGTACACAATCAGCAGTGTGGTGTAGATATAAGCCTACCTTGGAGCTTAAGACATATAACCAACTATAATACAGTACACACATTACAAAGCTGTGCAGAGTATCCATCAGGTGCTTATACCATATACCGTAACGGTACCGTACTGATGGGGTATAGGCTACTGCTACTGATGGTGTATAATTAGCACGCTACTGTAAACAGTACCTGAACACCGTGCACAGTATGTCTCAGAGGTCCTTGGTACACTAAAGAGGCAAACACCTTAATCCTTTGTAAGGTGGGATCTTCCCTGAGGTAAATAAAACCCTGTAGCCTATAGTCAGAGTTCTGGGGCTAAGTCAGAAAGAAATACCGGTACTTAAGTGAGGTCCTGTCCTTAAAAGGCTTAAATGCAGCAACCGCAAAAGTACACTACGAACACAGCACACCACAGAGCTTCGTAGTACACTTAACCACTTCGATTCAATGACATGTTTTGCTACCGGTACTTCATTCATATTACCTTCAGCCGATATTAATTTGTTCAGGAGAAATCTTGAACTAGACGTAGTAGATACGGTTTTAATCAATCTTAGTGCCAGAGATCTTTGACCTGAAGGAGACGAGAAATACGAGTACAAGACACGTCACCGAACTGATGGATAAGAGGGTGTGTGTGTGTGGGGGGGTATACTGACCTCTCCAGCTGCAGGCTAAACATGTCCATGAGGGGCGGAGGGGGGGGCAGGGGGGGCAGCGGTACCAGCCTCAGCCACCATGGGGGATGAGGGTGGTAGGGGGGGCTGCCTCACTCCTGCCTGCCCTGCCTCGCCGCTCCCTGCCTCACCTCGGCCCGCCCCGCACTCACACTGGGTCACGCTGCTGCCTCACTCACACGGGGCGGGGCAAGGCTGTCTCACGCTGCTGTTGCCTCCCGCCCCACTGCTTGTCAACTAACCCGCACTCTTAATTCACTCTGAGGTCACTGGCGGGGCTTATTTTTCACACTTTGATGACTAATTAGGTCAGAAATCACTCTTAGGTTCACTGGTGGGGTTAACATTCACTCTTAAATCACTCTACCTGAGTCACAATACACTCTTGGATGGCTACTGAGGGCAATCTTCACTTCTGGCTCACTCTACTTGGTCAATTATCACCCTTTCTTTTTATATCTACTCTTGGCTCACTCTGCTCAAGTCTAACATCACACTTTCTTCTCTATGGGTAATAATTTCACTCTCGGTTCACTCTACTCTCTGGTCGAAAATAATTAGTCACTCTTGAATTTGATTTTCACTCTTGAATCCCTCTTTCCTGGTAGGAAATCACTCTTGGGATTTTCACTCTCCTCACCAGAGTAGTCAAAAATTCACTCATTCACGCTACCTGGGTTGCCTGTAACTTGCTTCACTCTACGGGGGTCGATTTTCACTCTTGCTCACTATTGGGGTTGCTTATCACTCCAGGGCCACTTTAACGGGGTTGCTTGTAACTCCAGGGTCACTGTAACGGGGTTGCTTGTAACTCCAGGGTCACTTTAACGGGGTTGCTTATCACTCGAGCCTTAATACCGGGGTTGTTTAAAGCTCCCGAGTCACTATATCGAGGTTACTTATCTCTCCATGGTCACTCTACCGGGGTTACTTTTTTCCGCTTCGTTCTAGCGGGGTTCTGCAGGTCCAGGTTCACTTTATCGAGGTTCTGTATCGCATCACTCACTGTATCGAGGTTTTGTATCCCAATGTTTGCTATGTCGGGGTTATCACTCTGAGGTTCACACTAGCGAGGTTTATTTATACGGCTGGTCACACTTAGGTTCGCTCTAACGGGGTTCCTGATCGCTTTCCTCACTCTAGCGGGGTTTAGTCACTCTGAAACGCCTTCACTCATTCATCTCACTTCTGGGGGTTTAATTTCGCAGGGTTCACTTTTATTCACTCTGCAGTTCACTAATTATTCACTCTTGCTAATTATATGCGGTTCTGAAATTCACTCTTGCTTACTTAGTTTTAAAAATCACTAACTTTACGGGTTCTGTTGTGGGGTTCACTGTAATTTCACTCTTGCTTTACTTCTGGGTTCAAGTTTGTTGGCTCTTTTAACATTCACGCTTTCTAACTTCTGGTGCTTAATTTGGCTGAGTTCTCGCTTTAATTCACTCCTTCTTCTGGAGTTCAACTTTGAAATTCACTAGAACTTTTGGATTCAACTGATTTTTCTTTATTTTGGGTTCACTCTTAACTTTCACCTGAGAGATTTAATGTGGCGAGGTTCACTCCATTATTCACTCACATCTGCGGTTCTGTCAAAACTTTTGCTTACTTCTGGGGTTCAGGTATGCGAGGTTCACTTTTGGATTTCACTAATTTATGGATTCAATTTGATAAACACTTTTCTGGTTCACTCAAATGCTTTAGGTTCTTTTAAATTTCACTCTTCTTCACTTCTGGGGTTCTCTTTACAATATCACTCTGCTTTTGTGGGTTCACTCGAAGGTTCAGCACTTTCCACTTTAATCACACCAAAATCCAGAGTAAAATTAAGTGCTGCCCCTTTAAAGATGATGAAGTGGTCCTCCAACGGTCAATCCTCCCTCACCTTTTCCTTAGAGGTCAGGTCGGGTCATTTGTGGGGGGGGGTTAAGAGGAGAGGCGGTGGTTGAAGGGAGGTGGATGCACTTAAAGGTACAATGATCTCCGCGGTGCACACTTTAATCCACTTACAAATCCTCGCTGTTTCTACTTGTCTCTAAATTACCTTCCCCTTTATCAGCATCCACTTGATATACTTCCTTACCCTACAAGATCACAGTCGCACTTCGTTTTGTTAATTCCACATACACTTTCCGGGGTACAAACACACTTTTGCCACTTTTTTTGTATTTTTGGACTGTTGTGGTGGTGGCGGTTAATCAGGAACTGTTGTACCACTTATTTATAAATCATCCACTTTGAAAAATCACGTGTTGGCAAGTTACATTCATCTATCACTTTCCTTTTGGCCACTTCTATGGTTGGCAACGAGATACACAAACATCAATCACTATCAATCAACATGTACTTTACAAAAACACTCCTTGATATGCTTCCTTCTATGTTATTGATGATTCTTCTTGTTATTTGTGAAGTGGAACATTAATTCTTCTTATATCTTCACTCACGCACACACACTAGGTTCAATTTTCTAAGTCTCTCCAAAAAACACACCGCACCGAACTTAGGAGCAATAACTTAAAACAAAAAACAAACTTTGTACCAAAAACAGCGTTACACGGGATTCGGTAAGGCTGATCCTCTTGCTGTAATTTCTCCTCACTCACACTGTATCCAAGGAGAGAGAGATAGAGACAGGATGGGGGTGCGTGTTTGTGTGTGCGAGAGGGAGAGCGTGTGCGAGTGAGCGAGAGAGCAGCACCCTACACGCAACCACTCACAAGCCTTGCACCGAGGTAACTGAAGAGACGTACGGTTGGTTGGCTGGCTGGCTGGCTGGCTGGCTGTTACCCCCATCTCCCCTATCCCCCCTTACCTACCTACCTCCCTTTCCTCCCTACACTTCCATTCCCTCCCTCCCTCCCTACTACTCCTCCTCCCGCTCCGTACCTACCAACCACTCACTCACCCATCCCTCCCTCCGCCCCCTCCCGTACCTTCCCATCCCCCTCTCTCTCCCTGCTCTTACCACCGCCGCCCCTCCCCCCCCCCAGCCTCTCCCTCTCTCACCTCACACGCTCGCTCACTCCTCACTCCTCCAACCTATCCATTCCTCCCGAGTGATTTAATTAATTTTACCCCGATAAATTCTCACATTCCCCTCTCCTCTTGCACCGCCCCCCACCCCCCAGAAAATGTGAAACCGGACCTCCTGTGACCGAAGTGAACCGGGAGGGCCGAACGGAGGGAGCAACGCCGAGATAAAAGAGAAAGAAACAATTGGCATCTTGTCCACACATATGCGCGCCACTTCTCTGATTATTCTCTCTTTCTCTTCCCCCTCTTTTCCACTCGCGGGCGGCCGGAGGAGAGAGGAGGAAGACGGAGAGAAGGAGGGAAGGAACGGTGTCTCTCTCTTTCTCAGATGGGTGTTTTTGGCGAATTCGGTGTGGGTTTTGCGCAAATTGGGAAGTTGGCGTCCAAACAAAAGGGTGCGAATCCCGAAAAATCGCGATACATTCTTGGGATGCGGAGACAGGGTGTGGGTGGGGTTGTCAGGAAGGGGTGGGGAATGGGTGGGGTGGGGATAGGGGAGGAGGGAGGGAGGAGAATAACGCGCATCTGGCAGCTCTCCTCTCAGTCAATCTAATTTCTAAGTTAAATATAAGTAACTTCTCTATCTCTTTTCTCACTTAATTTTCATCGGCTTTCTCCCATTCTTTTTATGCTCTCTCTCTCTCTCTCTCTCTCTCTCTCTCTCTCTCTCTCTCTCTCTCTCAACCTAATTTTAAAGTCAAATATAAGTAACTTCTCTATCTCTTCTCACACTAATTCTCATCAGCGCTCCTCCATCCCTCTCTCTCTCCTGTTTTATCCGATATTCCCTCAATCTCCCACATCATCCAATTTCTCACTTTATGTAATTGTGAAGTCAAACATAATTAACTTCAATCGTTTCTCTCACGCTATCTCACAATTTGCTCTCTCTCTCTCTCTCTCTCTCTCTCTCTCTCTCTCTCTCTCTCTCTCTCTCAAATCATTCACTACTGTATTCATTTACCTTTTCTGGTGTATCGATTATTTTTTACCTGCACTGTTATTCATCATTTATTTATTCTCTCTCTCTCTCTCTCTCTCTCTCTCTCTCTCTCTCCTACTATAATCGGACAACTGAAAAATGCTACTCCTATGGGGATCAACAAAATACTCAAATTTCTTTCTTTTTCTTTTTTTACGCAAATTTCCTCTGGCTGACGACACTACTCTGGCTGTCACTACTCTGGCTGACAACATTACTTTGGCTGACAGCACTACTCTGGCTGACAACACTACTTTGGCTGACATCACTACTCTGGCTGACAACACAACTCTGGCTGACAATAGGCTACTATGGCTGACATCACTACTCTGGCTGACAACACAACTCTGGCTGACAATAGGCTACTCTGGCTGACAACACTACTCTGGCTGACAACCACTTTGGCTAACTTCAGAAATTTTTCCTAGAGATTAAAAAAAAAAAAAAAAAAAGTCGGTTTCGCGGTGGATGTGAGAATTTTTCGCCTAAACCCTTCCAATGCATTTTTTTCCCTTTTTTTTTTACTCCACTCTTCCTGATGCCAGACGATTTTATTCAGCTCAGAGGAGGAACTGTCAAGGCGATTACGATAAATCCACCAATCACTGATACACCGGGATTAACGAAATATTCCAGACCCTACACTGGTTAAGAGATTAGCCAATTAAGCGAGATTACCCTCATTCCTCATCTTTCTAATCCCGAGACTTCCTTATTTACCTTCTCAAGGTCTTTTTTTTATTTCATCCGTCTCTCTCTCTCTCTCTCTCTCTCTCATCTTTCTAATCCAAGACTACCTCATTTACCCTCTCAACGTTGCGTCTCTTTTTCCTCTATTTTTCTATGACATCTTTCTCTCTCATTCCAGCTAACCCCAGACGATTTCCTTCAGTCAATATTGTCCCCATTAACTCTCTCACGGTCCTGACAACTCTTTTAACCCCAATTAACGGCAGACGATTTTACTCAGCTGTAAAGGGGGTCATCGAAGCCTGTGATTAGTGTACTCGATTAACTTTAATAATCTATTTACCTATAGCCCGACGCCCTAATCCCGCAAAGGGTGGCCACAGACAAAACGCCTCCAAGTCGCTGTCACCCATCATTTGACTACCCTCCCCCCAACTCACTCCCCCCTCCCTCATATACCTCTCAACTTAATTAATAAAAATAATAATAATAATAATAATAATAATAATAATAATAATAATCCATTCATCCATCCATCATCCAATCCCATGTTGCCCCATGATGAGCGTAGGAGCCAGGGGTTGGGCAAGTTGGTCCTGACATTTAAGATAAGTGAAATAATAATAATAATAATAATAATAATAAAATAATAATAATAATACATTCCATCATCCAAATAGTTACGAATTAACCTGATAACCAAAAAAAAAAAAAACATTATTCGAACATCGACATTAACCAACGGATCGAAACATACCCTCAATTATCCGAATAAGAATTTAACGATAACTGAAAAATTTACACCAATTATCCAAACAAGAACGAATTAACCGGGTCTTGAAAATACACTGATGAGAGTATGCATAACAGCTCTTTTAGCGAGAGAAAAATAACCAGTTATTCGGAAAAAAAAAATCATGCAGGACTCCATTATTCACTCTTGTAAATACACCAGCTAATCCGACAATAAAAAAATAAATAAAGCAAGACTCCATTATTCACTCCAGTAAATCCCCACAGGAACAAATTAACCGAGAAACCGAACAGTCCATTCCGATTATCCGGCAAGTAATAAAACAAAGAAACCTAAGCCCACAGCTACTTGGCAACAGAAAAAAAAAGAAAATACATATAACCTTATCCAGACTACAAAATTGGAAGAAAAAATAAAACCTCAATCAGGCATGACACAAAAAAAAAAAAAAAAACTCGGAAAATTAGACTCGTAATTTATTTGGACAGTATCAAATTAACCGACCACTCCGATTAACCGCATAACACCTAAATACACTGAATAACCACCATATTTTGAAAAGATACAGAAATTAACCACAAGAAAAAAATACACACCAATTAACCGCAAATTTCCTTACACAATTCACATCAATTAACCGTAAAGTTCTGAAAAACTCGATTATTCACTACATTCTGAAAAACAATGCCCAATTATCCGTGAAATTCCAAAAACAAACTCCTATTAACCGCACAGGCGACCGATTAACCGGAAAGCCTCCCTCATCTGTTCGCCGTGGCCTTTAAGTGCGAAATAAAATGGGAAAGTGAGCGAAAGAAGGAAGAAAGAACGATGATAAAAGATGCAATCGTACCTAGACTTCACGTAATCGATTCGAGAGAGAGAGAGAGAGAGAGAGAGAGAGAGAGAGAGAGCTGTGATTGGTGGGAAGTTGATAAAAAAAAAAAAAAGTTTCTCTGCTCTCTACGTCACGCACATGGAACAGTTCAGACGTTCACACATCCCACGCGCACACAGACGTATACATGAAAGGGAATCAGGCGTACACACTTCCACGCAGACACGGAAGTATACACATCCACAAGTGCACACAAGTAGCCGACAAAGAGCTTGAAGTGCACACAGAAGTGGATGTCCTACGAGTACACATGCGTACACTGATCCCATGTGCACACAGACGTATACACGAAACTGATTCAGACATACACAATGATCCCACGCGCACACAGACATGCATAGACCACAAGCGCACACACGTACACACAAAAGTACACATGGTACAGTTTCAGACATACATACTGCACAAACACGTACATAAAGATCACGAGGACACATAGCCGTACATAGATCCATGTGCAACAAACGTACACAGATCTTACATGTACAAAGACACATACAGAATCATACGCACACAAACATAAGTACACATGGAATGAGGCCAGATACATAATGTAGAAGTGTCATACAAAAAACGAGCACATGTAAGCAAACCCTTACGCACACACTGAACTCGAACATACACACGCACACTACACACATAAAACGTACATAGACCTTTACGCTTACATGGAACCAAAAAACAGACGCAAACAAACGCACACAGATTCCCAGATAGCGAAACATACATGCAACAAAACGCACAGACGTACACGTAGTAAAACACACAGGTTCGTCCATCCACCATTTTGAGCAGCGTAGGGTCCCGCGGCTAGGCTATTAAGTACGAATTTAAGACGACATACTCCTTCTACTCTAACATGGCCAAAAAAATCTATCTCCATCTATAGTTTGAGATGTAGTGATAGATTAACACTAGAATATGATGCCAGTCACGAAGAAGTGTTAAGCATTTACAACGGTGACTATACTCTTAATCTAACGACCTGGAATTTTCATGTCTTGAATTATGAGATAATGATTGATTAACACTAGAATATGATGCTAGTCACGAAGAAGTGTTATGGGAAGGATGCGGAGTCACAGCAATATCTTTCCTACCACTTAGTTACGTGAAATAAGCTACACGAGGGCGAAAATCTGAGCCAAGTTAAAGTAAATGGAGTATAGTTTAGTTTTCTCTGATTAATAAACCTCAACCACTCCTTGAACTCTACCTGGACAGACTGAATCCACTAAACCACCAGGCGCCCACTTGCTGGTTATACAGGTGTCGTCAAAATGAGTTTCTTGAGTTCAGGAAACCATCTGGGCTGTCGGAGTAGCCATTTGAGTGGAGTGCTACATCCAGTAAGGGGATGGTAAGTGTCCCGTCACACACAAGTACAGGCAAAAGGACAGACTGATGAAGCAGAAAACGCACACAGACGCACAAGTGGAAATCCGAACGCAATTTAAAAGTATGAGAGAGAGAGAGAGAGAGAGAGAGAGAGAGAGAGAGAGAGAGAGAGAGAGTACAGGCAAGAACTCGCACACAAGCGTATTAGTAAAAAAAAAAGTTAAAAAAACGCACACAAGAAAAAACGCACACAATCACAGGTAGAAAAACTGGCATAGAAAAATACAGGTGAACGAAAAACAACGGTAAAAAACACACAGAAGCCTGGAAACGCGTACACATACATACAGAGAGTGTACACGCAGAAAAACGCACAGAGAATTACAGACAGGAATACATACACGAAAACCACATACAAAAAAAAGTTCATAGGCACACACACACACACACACACACGCACATACACAAAGAATTAACATACAAGTAGAAAAACGCACACACGCACATGCAGAAGAGGTACACACATGGACGGAAGAAAACACACATACGCACAAACAGAAAACGCACACAGACAAGGAGGCAAGAAACTGGAAATGCGCACACAGACGTACAGGCAGAAAACGTACACAGAAAACGCACATAGTCGTACCCTTGGGAGAAAGATGAGGGGAGAATGAAGGAGGAAGGAGGGGAATTTCTGGAGGGAGGGAAAAAGCGGAGGAGGAGGAGGAGGGGGAGGAGGGGGAGGAGGAGGAGGAGGAGGAGGAGGAAACGGGTGAAAAAGACGATGATGATGATGATGATGAGGAGGAGGAGGAGGGAAAAATAAGCTTACATAAGCGAGGAGGAAGAGGAAGAAGGAAAGGAATACACAGAAGAAGAAGGAGAAGGTGTTGATGATGATGATGATGATGAGGGAGTGACGAATGAGGAGAGCAAGACTGGAGAGGAATAGAAAATGGAAGAGGGGAGAAGAGGAAAAGAATAGGGGTTAAATGGAGAGAGGAGAGGGAGAAAAAGAGAGAGAGAGAGAAATGCAATGAAAGCCAAGGAGACACAAGGAAGAGAGAGAGAGAGAGAGAGAGAGAGAGAGAGCACAAGAAAGACAGGGGGAGGGAGGGAGGGGGGGAGGAAAGGAATGAAGGTGGAGGATGGTTAAGGGTTAAGGAAGGAATGGGGGTGAGAGAGATAAGAGGGAGGGGAGGGGAGGGGAGGCGTGGGAGGGGTCATAACACTAACAGAGGAGGGGAGGAGGAGGGAATGGAGAAAGGGCGTTTAAGAGAGAAAGGATGTGACTAAATGAGATAGATAGATAGATAGATAGATAGATAGAGAGAGAGAGAGACTAACACTACCCAAAATTCCCCGACTCCCATTGAAAAGAGCGAGAGGGATTCCCTTTTCTCCCTCCCCTCCCCTCCCCTCCATTCCCTTCCCTCCCCCTCCTTTCTCCGTCCCCTCCCCTTCCACTCCTTTCCCTCCCTCCCCCTCCCCTTCCCCTCTTTTCCCTCCCCTCCCTCCCTTTTCCTCCCTTCCCTATTCTTGTTCCCATCAGTCTACCAACCACCTCTTTATTAAGGATCATTCTCTCTCTCTCTCTCTCTCTCTTACACACACACACACACACACACACACACACACACACACACAGTTTCCTTCCTATGTGCAAAATTTTCGCTGTTTTTACACCGGATTTTCTTTGTAGTAGTTGCCTTTCTTTCTTTCTCTCTCTCTCTCTCTACCTGTACTTAACACTCTTATTGTATACTGCAACTCACTTTATTTCTCCCCGACTTCTTCACTCTATCTATCTCCCTCACTCTAATACATCTCTGTTTGTTTCATTCTCTCTAACATCGCTATCTTTCTCACTTTTTCCTTTTCTATCACACATCACAGTATCTCACTATATGTGTGCACCCCGCTACGTGTGTGTGTGTGTGTGTGTATGTGTGTGTGTAATTATAGCGTGTATGTATGTACGTTCATGTGCGTGTAGGTGTTAATGAGCGTATGCACAGGTATACTTACGTGGCCTTATGTACGAGCCTCTGACATGACACCGAGCACAGGTATTTTGTTGTGTAAAAATATGCATAATTGTGTGTACTGTATGTGTATGTATGTATTATGTATGTATGTATGTATGTATGTACGTATGGACGACCCTCTAATATTGCCCCTAGTACTGGCATTTTGTTCAACAGAGATATGCATAACTGAGTGTACATGTATGTGTGTATGTATGTATTTATGTACGTATGGATTTTGTGTACCGGTATGTATGAGTAACCTACACGGAAGTAGGCAATGGTATTCTGTGGACGAGTAGGATTATGTATGTGTGTATATATATAAGGTAGCAGTATGTATGTGTATTATGTAGGTATAGGTACTGTATAATATAAGTGTCATGAAAACAAAGGGTGGCATTTTGTTAACGCGGACGAACGTGCCTACACCATGCCATTACGCGTTGTGCACGTTATTTACACGCGGCCACAACACGTAATGGCCGCGTTAATGAAATAAATAAAATAAACACCCCTAACTGCACCTAAAACCCACCCAACCTATACAAACCTAACCTAACCTACCTTGACCTAGCTCGACTCTAACCTAATATATGCTTAATTATCCCGACTTACCTGGGAAAGTTAATTAAGGTGATGTATGGTTAATTTAGGTTAGGTTAGGTTCTGTTGGATGTTTATTTTCTTTTTATGTGAAAGTCTGAAACGCCTTGTATTTCTCGGCTACACACACACACACACACACACACACACACACACATTTTCGGTAACTGAGACATATCCGTATATATCTATCTCTACGAGTCAATCTATCTACCCATCTATCTACGTAAACATATAGCTAAGTAGATAAATAAATGTAAGGTATAATGCATCGGTCTCGTACGCTTCGCAATACGGAACTATCAATTACCGGTTATAACTAGCCAGCGAGCCTACAAAGACCACCAGATCATCGCCCTCTGTGTGTTATCTGTTATCGGGGTGGCAGGGGGGAGAAGGGGGGGGTGACGTGACTGGTGACACTGCACAAACATACATGCGTGATAGCCTTTAGAGTGTACAGATTTGTGTGCATTACCATCAACAGGTGTGTGTGTGTGTGTGTGTGTGTGTGTGTGTGTGTGTGTGTGTGTGTGTGTGTGTGTGTGTGTGTGTGTGTGTGTGTGTGAGGGAGTGAAGCTTGTGATGAATGGTGAGAGGTGGAATATTCCAAATCCGGTGTATATAGATAACATTCTGCTGATTGATAATAGCGAAAGGTAACTTCTTAGTTTGATTTGACCATAGTTTTATATATATATATATATATATATATATATATATATATATATATATATATATATATATATATATATATATAGTAAGGTGTGTGCTAAGATATTATGGCTACGGGGATGATTGTGAGGGTAGTGAAAAGTGAGGGTAAGACAGATAGATAGACAGACAGATGGGTAGACAGACATAGATAGATAGATAGACAGACGGACAGATAAATAAATAAATAAATAAATAAGGTGGAAGGCAAAATGACTTAATGTGTGAGTAACCGAAGTATGGACGACGAGTAAGAAAGAGAAATGACGAATGATGGAAATGATGGACGAAGCAAGTAAGGAAATGAAGGAAATGCACAGGACAAGCCATGCACCATTTTCACCTTGGTAGCAGACGAAATGAAGTTTTTGTTTGTTTGCTTGTTTGTTTATTTACGTTAGGCCTATGAGATGGAGCCGAGAATGAGAAAAGAATGCTTGAATGAAGAGTGAATGTGTGTGTGTGTGTGTGTGTGTGTGTGTGTGTGTGTGTGTGTGTGTGTGTGTGTGTATGTGTGTGTGTCTGTGTAGGTGTGGGTGCAAGTGGCCAGGGTCGCCTTATCTCTACTATCGGCTGGGGCTACAGGCTGAATATTTATAGCTCTTAACACCTCATCACACCCAGCACATTAAACCTCACAACACAACACAAGGCAACACAATACACACCACATCACACACATCAAACACAAGGCAACACAATACACACCACATCACACACATCAAACACAAGGCAACACAATACACACCACAACACAACACACCACATCACACACAACGCAACACAATACACACACCACACCACACACAACACTTCAACTACCACTCTCATCTCAACACAGCACATCACAACACAATCAAACACAATACTACACTTAACAATACACCTCAAACAGCAAAGAACAAACGTAATAATATAAGAAAAAATAAGAGAAAGAAAGAAAGAAAAGAAAGAAAGAGAGAAAGAAGAAAATTAAAAACAACGGAAGACCTCAGTAAACATATAAACTTTTTTTTATTTTCACTTTTTTTTTCACAAATTATAATAAATCTCTTTCGGTACTCGTAATAAGTTAATGAAGACGTCTCCTCGTTCTGAAGGGGTTAAGTGCATGATTGTCCTTGACCTGCATCACGAAACATGGCGCTGAGAGAGAGAGAG
Source organism: Coenobita brevimanus (assembly GCF_032717465.1). NCBI lineage: Eukaryota > Metazoa > Arthropoda > Malacostraca > Decapoda > Coenobitidae > Coenobita > Coenobita brevimanus. Next base: position 33,467,031 of record NC_136979.1, read on the forward strand.
AGAGAGAGAGAGAGAGAGAGAGTGATAATAATTATAATAAACTAATAATAATAATAAGCGCACCCTGCGATCATCACCTAAATGTAATCAACTCTTCCTTTGCCCATGACCCACATATCCACAAAATTCCACTGAAATGCAGCAAATAACTTTTACAGATATCTTGTTCACAAACAGACCAACAGGAGTCAACACATAAACTCTAACTCCATTGGCGGGGGTAACAACAACAACAACAGTAATAATAATAATAAATAAGAATGTACCAGTAGGATGCGCAGCAACTCTTCCTCTCCGATTTATCTTCCATATAACACCCTGACATATTCTCGCGTGCTATCCCTGTCATTTTAACACTGATACGAGTTTGCATCAATAACACAAGAAAGGATATCGAGTTGTGATACGCAGAACAGATCGCTACGAAAGAGGTGTTACGGAATTTCATGCTTACTACAGAGTTTATGTGATTTTTCTTTATACACATGACACTGCGTTGCTGAGGCCCAGGACTTCGCCAAGAGCTCTCTCTCTCTCTCATTTTTCATTTTTTATTATTTTCTTGCCTTGCTTACTACAACCGCTTGATACTGAAGAGTTCACAAGTACACCCAACCCCACTATACTCTTTTCATCTTAACCTGACCTAGAGTTTCGTCCTTTTCCTGCTTATTTCACGTGGGTAAATCATACGAAAAAGATATTAGTACGACTCACCATCCTTTTCTTAGTACTTCTTCATGACTAGCATCTATCACAGTGCCAATCCTTTTCTACACCTCAGCACTCAAGATGGACAGGTGGCAATTTTGGGCCAGGTTAGGGTGAAAGGAGTATAGTTCATGTCTCTCGTAAGAAGTGAAATACTTACAAGGAAAGAGTACAAAACACGTCATCGCAGTGAAAAGGTTACCACGTCTTACCTTGATCCTGTTGGCCTCTAATGACTTCCGGTAAATCGTTCAGGACAGGTGTTCTTGAAGTAGTGCCTCGATATCCGCATGGGGCATCGAAACGGGTTCTTGAGGGCTTCCAGAAAGGCATCCTGAAAAAGGAGGAAAAGAAAAATTTCGCGTATCGTAACTACAGAAAATAATTTGTGTATGAATGTTATCGGAAAAAAATACGACGCAAAATAATGTGTACGAATGTAATTTTGTTGGAGAAAAAATAAAAAAGAATAATTTGTGTATATTATTTGGTTGAAAAAAAAAAGAAAAAGAAAAAATCAGCTGTTTGTTCATCGCTATCCCATTTTTTGTATTTTTAAAAGAAACTGGAAGTGAAAGGAGTAACAGTAATATAGAGGAGGTATCAGGGCGACTTTGAGCTGAGCCTGGGGTATGGGGGCCGAAAAAAACTTCAGAACTATTGGTTTCGCAGTACCTTCAAAGCACTGATAATTGGCCCTGGCTATAAATAAATAAATAAATAAATAAATAAACAAACAAATGAGTGAATATTTTCTTTTTCCTTTTATTCTCTTCTTTCTTTTTCTTCTTTTTTCCATTTTTGTACTGATTTCAAACAACATGCAGACCCCTTCAAATAAACACAGCTCCCAAAACAATACTGAGGTCGCAAGAAAGATATAAAAAACACACACACACGATCATTTTTTCAGTGCTCAGAAGTTAGAGAGAGAGAGAGAGAGAGAGAGAGAGAGAGGGGCAACAGCGGCTTCTGACCCTTATCTAACAACCTTGAACTCGGTGCCTCGTCACAAAACACTTGTGCTCGATCTCTGGCAGTAAATAAACGAAATTATCTCACCTGAATCGCCTTAAATACTCGCTAACTTTTTTTCAACACCTGTCTCCACTTACAACACTTATAACTCACTCTCAGCTGAATAAAACAGTCTGGGGTTAGCTGCAGGAGAATACTAGAGCTATCCCGACCATGAGAGGGTTACTGGTACCGGTATCAACACTCTCAGGCTCCTACAACTCGTTCTCAGTTGAAGAAAATCGTCAGGCGTTAGCTGGAGGAGAATACTAGAGCCGCCTCAACCATGAGAGGGTTAATGACACCGGTATCAACACTCTCAGGCTCCATTAACTCGCTCGCAGCTGAAGAAAATCGTCTGGCTTAAGCTGCAATAAACCCACCTAAAGACGCGACTGTGGGAGGCTTCATGACATATATTCGACTTTCCTTCTTCTTTTCCCAGTATTCTCACCGTCTTTTTCTCGTAACCATTCTAGAAAAAAAAATCTAGTGCTAATTCAGTTTCTAAGAGGCTGGGTGTGCTAGGTTGGGTCTGCTGTTGCAGACTCTGTACAGGTCATCAGTAATACAAGCTGAGCAGAAAATTGCTAGGTTGGGTTGGGTTGGGCTCGGTGAGGTGAGATGAGATGAGATGAGGCGAGTTTGGGCTGGGTTGGGTTGGGCTAGGTGAGGCGAGATGAGGTGAGGTGAGGTAAGGTTGGGTTGGGTTACGTATTGCCCACTGAGAATATTAAAGCCTATGTTATGTTATGTTATTTCTTTGCCCCGAGAGGACTCAAAAAGGCTATTAATGTTTTTCTATGCGATGACACTATGCTCCGTTTTTGTCCTGTCCACACGATTATATTCAGACTCTGGCGGGACTTTTCAAACTGGGGAGGATAGCCAGAGCCTTCACTATTCCATTCATTCTGAGAACATGTTACCTAATCTTTTCTTGCTGTTATTTGATGAGTTTTATTCACACTTAGAGCGAACCCTAACAGACATAAAGTTAGGGGAGGATGTGATACCTTAAATCCAAATTCTATTCCTAAAAAGTAAATAGTCGTCTAAAAGCAGTAATATTAAAACGAAAAATACCTCCTCGTAGGCAAGGCGGTAATATGTTTTAAACTATACCTAAAGCTGAAGGGGTTACGTCTATCCTGGTATACAGTCTCCATTAACTCAATTATTTCCTTTAACATGGTATACCTGGTGTGACGGGAGCAACATACAAAAAAAAAAGAAAATGGTATTAAAAGGAAGTATGGCTGATGAGTGTACCTGTGAAGATAAGGGAGGTGATAAATCGGAAGGTCGATGCTTTATGACACAATTAAGGTGCGAGGAACATTCGGGGACAAAAGTTCGTTTACAGTTCCACAGCGTCTACTTAACACTTGGCGTATATCCTCCCTCCCTCCCTCCCGCTCTCTCTCACTTTATTATCGACGAGGAAAGTGAGAAACGGAAATAAAACAGTAGATGAATTTTTCGGATAAACCAAAAACGTATTCACCTTAAGGACGTGTGTAATATTAAACCCCTCTGATTACGGTGACGCTTTTCGCACTATCTCCAGACGATTTTGTTAGATTTTTATTAGGGGGGGGTTAGATACAGCTTTATTAATGCCTTTACGTTTCATACTACGATTCTAAGTGAAATGTCTGGCGGTGCACATCCCGTCACTCCCCATCACCAACCACTCCGGGACTCCCCCCCTTGCGGATGTGTGATTTCGAGAGTTCCACTTTTATCTACACAAACGTTCCCGCACACACACACACACACACACACACACACACACACACACACACACACACACACACACACACACACAGCAATTATTCTATCACCCATTCACTTCCACGACACAAATGGAAATAAAAATCAACTTTGCCACTACTTTGTCTCTCAGTGCTATGGACGAACTTAGAAGACAAGTATTTAATTCAGGGCTACAAGATTCAAGAGTTGTGATGAACAGGGCAAGTCTAAAAAGAGAGAGAAAAAAAAGAGTTGCGTATAAGCAACAAGTTCGGCACCTTGAGAGAGAGAGAGAGAGAGAGAGAGAGAGTGCTGACCATGAAAGGGTTAAGTTGGTGATGGAGATAAAGATGGAGAGAAATGTATGTATGAATGACGTCACATTATCTCCTGATTGGGTGCTGGTGTACTCTCTCTCTCTCTCTCTCTCTCTGTAATGAAGCTGTTACAATCGAATGTTAAAATAATCTAATTCTCTCTGTCTCTGTAATAAAGCTGTTAAAATCTAATCTGTTAAAATAATCTAATTCTCTCTCTCTCTCTCTCTTTCTGCCTAACAGTTTGTCTAATTGCCCAACTACCTTCCTACCTACCTGCCTACCTATCTACCTACCAATCTACCAGCCTGCCTACTCTTTTACCTAACTCCCTACTTGCATGCCTAGCTCTTTAAATACCTGTGTGCCTGCCTACATTCTTACCTCCTGCCTACGTACGTACTCTCGTATACCTACCTCGCCCTGTGTAATTGGCATTCCTACCTACCTACCTACCTACCCACCTGCCTATCTTCCTATCTACCTACCTACCTATTTATTTTCCTACCTACCTGTATTTTTACCTGTTTGTCAACTTTCTTAATTGCTTACCTGTCTTCTTATCTACATACTTATCTCCTATCTTTTTTTCTTATAATTCTTTATCTACCGATTTATTTTCTTATCTACCTCCCTCTCTCCCTGTCTATTATACTTACCTACCGTTTTCTCTCCTTACTTGGTCTCCTTTTCTTGCCATCTACTATCTTCTTATCTCTCTCTCAATCTCCTTATCATCTTATCAGCTTACCTGTCTTGTTTACCTGTCTGCCTACCTTGTCCCCAAACCTACCTTCCTATCTATCTGTCTATCTACCTCCCCTCTCATCTGCTTACCTTTTTATCTATCTACTTATCTACTGCACCTGCCTACCTTCCCATACGCCTACCTAGTTCCTTAGCCTATCCACCTGCTTACTTTTTATCAACCTACCTACCTGGCTGCCTAGCTTCATGACTGGCTACCTCCATACTTTCCTAGCAACCTACCTACCTACCTGTTTATCTACCTTTCTATTCATCTACTTGCCTATCTAACTACCTACCTATCCATCTGTCTACCCACCTGCCTACCGACAAACCTGCCCACTTACTACCTTCATCTAATTGCACACCTGACTCCCCTAACAAGATATCTACTTGTCTGTCTATCTATCTACCTATCTATCTACTTGCCTACCTACCTACTAATTTATCTACTTACCTACTTACCTGCCAAACTACCTGCCTGTCTGCCTAACTACTTATACTTCCGTCTGTACCATACTTCCTGTCTACTTCTCCCTCAACTTCCATCCTTACACACACACACACACACACACACACACACACACACACACCTCCTCGTACCCTCCTTCCTACAATTAACAAAAACATACACAGGTACACATATCAATATACATACATACATACATACATAGCGTTCTTCACACAGTAATAACCACATGTATACGAATAAATCCCCCCTCCCACACTGGTACACATAACCACAAACGTACACACTTATATGCATACCATTCTTCAGTCATAGCTATGTACACACACACACACACACACACACACACACACACACACACACACACACACACACACACACACACAGAGCAGTCACCATAGCAACTGCAAAAAAATGACCACCAGAGTAACAAGTCCTTCAAACCCCTTCAGTCCGATTACATCTTTAACACTTGCCGCCAAAAGACAAAATATATTTAAAGGACTGAATTAAATATACGCTTTTAATACGCCACATCATACGCCAAAAATCAGATAATCAAAAATAGCCTTACACACTAAATTTCTAAAACTGATCTTTTTTCTTCGTACAAGCCAAAAGGAAGAGATAAAAAAAATAGGGGAGGAAAAGAAAAATTATCCTCTTCCTCTCCTCCCCGACGAAAAAGACGAAAAAAGTGGAAAAAGGAAAAAAAAAAACTTCTCCCTGACGAAAGATAAAATATAAAAAAAAATTGAAGAAAAATGATAAAAGATCCCCCTTCTCCTACCTGACGAAAAAGAAAAAAAAAAAAAAAAAGGAGGAAAAAGAAAAAAAATCCCCTAATCTCTTCCCTGACGAAAGCAAAAAAAATATATAAAAAAGAGGAGGATGAAAAAAAATCTCTCTCTCTCCTCCCCCACGAAATCTATATATAAAAAATAATAAAATAAACATATGTAGGAATAGCTAAAAACCCGTGTCGTTCCCCTTGAAAAAAAAAAGAAAAAGAAAAAATGCAAAAGAAAAAACGGGGTGTTTTAAGAAATTACTTCCCTCGGAAATAAAAATCCCTCAGCTGGTAAAAAATCTGCTCCAAACAATATTTATTTTTTGAGCATTTCGGAGGCGGAAAAAATGCACGCTAATACATTTGCATATAAATGTAATATTACAGAAATGCGTACAAATTACCACAGGTGCACAGCAGAGTACATGTAATACCCCAGTACAGTACACGGTATATTGTACTGGTGGTGTATACAGTCTTCATTAACCCTTCCCCTACGAGAAACACTCCTTAAGCTGAATAAAATCGTCTGGCTGTATTAAGAAGAATGGTATAATACCGCTTCTTTATACTTTCCAATCTCCTCTCATGGTGCCGGTCAGGAACGCCTTCACGCCGGGGCACCGAGAAGGCAGGGCAACTCCGCATCCTGGCTACACGGAAGTCCCTCAACTCCTTTCCTATATATACAGAAACTGGGACAATGAAGTGTTGGGGGGGAGGCGGGCAAGTTCAGCCTGCAGTCCACTGGGTTCAGATTCATATCCCGGCTTTGTAACTGCTTCTACTACCTCTCATACACCTACTAAACCCTTCAAGCCCCATTTAAAATCAATATCAAATAGAAAAAATACAAACCAAACCATCCCTACTAATTCACAGCCACAGTCGCATTGTTTACCGTAAAAAATTGGTTAGCGTCCCATCTCAATCCTTCTCCCTCTTTCAAAATCCAAGGCTTATTCTCCCCACCTGCCTGGTCAATGAGGTGTGTACTGGGTGTTCTGTACAATTCTCTTGAGACTGGACACTATCTCACTATATCTTTTCTTAAACGTGAGGCCTCTTCCTGAACGGCTGCGTGTGTGGGCAGAGAAAAAATAAAATAGATGCGGAAACTTCAGGGCGTTTCGGTTAATGTGTTTGGCTTTGGTCACTGAAGAGGTAATGTAAATTCACTTACCTGTCACTACAGTACACCTCCCATAAGGTAAGATAGAAAGAGAGAGATACCAAGAACGTGTATTAAAAAAAAAAAAAAAAAAAAGGCTTCATGGTATTCAACTGTCTCTCTCTCTCTCTCTCTCTCTCTCTCTCGTATCAACCGCTCCAGACGATTTATTTATTTATATATTTTACTGAGGGTTTTTCGTAAAGCCTAAGAGTGTTAATACTGTCTCACTAACCCCCTCATAGTCGTATTCTCGTCGGGTAAGGAAGCTCCCTAACACCTTTTCCTTAGTGATTTATTTTTTGGATATAGCTGGTTAATATCCTTTTGTACGTTATTTATGCAGAGTATGGCGTTAGTGGATGAATTTATAGAAAAAGGAATAGGGGAGCAAGGTGTAATGAACAGAATAAATCACTTAGGAAAAGGTGTTAGGGAGCGTCCTTACCTGATGCGAAAACCGGCCCTAGTGTACACAGAGGGGAAATACACACACACACACACACACACACACACACACACACACACACACACACACACACACACAAAGAGGGTCTGTATTGAAAGGCTGTGATGGGAAAGAAAATACATAATACCCACGGGCCTCTCTATCTCTCTCTCTCTCTCTCATATGTATTTCTTCCGTTCCTCCCTTCCCTTCTTTTCCTTACTTTAGTTTCTTCCAAGTCACTTCCCATCCCTCCTTTCCTCCATCGGTTTTGGACACGCAGAGAGAGAGAGAGAGAGAGAGAGAGAGAGAGAGAGAGAGAGGCTTAAACGTTCCCTACCCCTCTCTCTTTCTCTCTGAGGACTCACTCTACTCTCATCCTACTCAAATAGCTCTCTCTGTCTCTCTGTCTGTCTGTCTCTCTGTCTGTCTCTCTCTCTCTCTCTCTCTCTCTCTCTCTCCATATACACAGACACGCACGGACACTTTTTCCCTCCCTCCCTCCTTTCTCTCTTTCACTAAAACACACACACACACACACACACACACACACACACACACACACATTTCCTCTCTATCAATAAATCAAGGCCTACATAATGAGAGAGAGAGAGAGAGAGAGAGAGAGAGAGAGAGAGAGAGAGAGAGAGAGAGAGAGAGAGAGAGAAGAGAGGAAACAAAAGACGGGAGAGGCTGGGAGTAAAAAGGTTGAGGGGGAGGGAAGGGGAATATGGAGGGGGGAGGGGGAGGAGGAAGGGAGGAAGAGGAAGAGGAGGAGGAGGGGAGGAAGACAGTCACAACCACCACCACATACCACAAATACCAGATGATTATAGAAGCGCACGGCCTACCAGTTACCAGGGTTACTCCTCTATTAGTTACTAGTTTCTCCCGGTCTAAAATTACCAGTGTCTTAGTTACCAGTCTGAAGTTACTAGTCTATCAGTAACTAGTTTCTTGGTTATTAAAGATACTAATTTGAGTTACTAATCTAAAGTTACCCTGTCTCTCACCAGGCATAAGTTACCAGTTACTCCGGTTACCAGGATAAAGTAACCAGTCAGTTCATGTCCTTAACTAATACACTAAACTCCCTTACTAAACAGTGCCATTTTTATCTACTATTCTACCAATTTATTGCCAGGTAACAGTTCGTCAGTTACCAGTCTACTACGGTACTTTACCAGTCAAATCTATCAGTCACTCACTCAAATCTACCAGTCGCTCACTCAAATCTACCAGTCACTCACTCAAATCTACCAGTCGCTCACTCAAACCTACAAGTTAGTCTCAATCTCTTAGTCACTCACTCAAATCTACAGTCCCTCACTCAAATCTACCAGTCGCTCACTCAACTCTACCAGTCACTCACCCAAATCTACCAGTCACTCACTCAGTCTACCAGTCACTCACTCAAATCTACCAGTCCCTCACTCAAATCTACCAGTCACTCACTCAATCTAGCAGTCACTCAATCTACCATCGATCCGTCAGTCACTTAATTACCAGTCAATCACTTAATTTACAAGCCAGACAGCCACTTAATCTACCAAAGAACCAGTCAAACATCCATCTACTCTCAGTCACCAACAGTCACTTAATTTACCAATCAACAGTCACTTAATTTACCAATCAACAGTCACTCAATCTACCCGTCTACTGAGAGGAATCTACCCCTGGCCAGTTAACATTCTTACCATCTACCAACACGGCCTTACCACCACCATCGCTACCACAACTACCACCATTACTACCACTATCAGCTCAGGGAATCACAACAACTACCACTACTACATGATTACGCCACTGAATCTACCACAACTACCACCATTACTACCACTATCAGCTCAGGGAATCACAAGAACTACCACAACTACAACAATTACTTTATCACACCACTAAAACAACCAACATTCGTTCTCGCTCTTTTTGTTCCATTAACCAGACCTACCACAACTACCAGCATCTATTAATACGACTACCACTATTCATACATACCACAACTACCACCATTCATCACTACCACAACTACCACCATTCATCATTACCACAACTACCACCATACATCACTACCACTACTACCACCATTCATCACTACCACAACTACCACCATCCATCACAACCACAACTACCATCATCCATCACAACCACAACTACCACCATCCATCACAACCACAACTACCACCATCCATCACAACCACAACTACCAACATCAATTACTACCACAACTACGCCACATTTAACCAGCATAAGTAACAACCACACTCATCACCACCAACACCACAACTAAATCACCACTTTGGCCAACCACAACTACCACAATTATCAACATTCACCACAGCTACCACAACTACCACCACCAATCACATAAATAAATCACCCTAACCTAACACCAGTAAATCACCACCCAAGCTTACAAAAACAACCACAACTACCACAATCTATTCCAACTCCACAACTACCACTCCAGAAACAACCAGTCTATAATCACATATCCCAACTACAACCACCACAGATAACCACAACAACCACCATCACCACAGACAACCACAACTACCGCCATCACCACAAACAACCACAACTACCGCCATCACCACAAACAACCACAACTACCGCCATCACCACAAACAATCACAACTACCACCATCACCACAAACAATCACAACTACCACCATCACCACAAACACCCACAACTACCACCACCACCAAAACACGTAAACCATCTCTCGCGTCGACTAAGACAACCACAACTACCATAATAAAAGTCAGTCAACCACAACTACCACAATCTACCAACATCCGGTGTGAGTATCCCGGGGTTGTTGTGACATTTAACTTGGCCTCATCTGCTTCCTTCCTTAGCAAGGGGGGGGAGGGGGAGGAGGAGGAGGAGGAGGTGGGGGCAAGGACTATCGCTATTACTACTACTATAGTAACTATCTATCTATCTATATCTATATACCTAGGCTGCTTCCCCCAAGGAAAGGGAGGTAGCCGAGACAGGACGACTCACTCTCCGTTTACTCATCCATTCAAACACATTCATTTGCATCTTAGCCCCAAAGGGGAGAACGGACAGATCCTCACCGCACCACACCGCACAAGGGTCAACTGGGCAATGCAATCAGTGACATCCGCAGCAGGGCCCGACAGCAGAACTGGTTTACCCCTGCCACATCATAACAGACCCATCCCCTTACCCGCACCTGACCTGACTAGCTGATCAAACCAAATGCGGGAGAATATCCCCTCAGGGCTGCGTCATCACTTATTTATTCACAATTTCTCTCCATTTATTTCTGTCACGCACAGCCACTCTTCCTTGCTCAACAGACATCCGTCTCGCATCCAGCGCTCTCTTCACACTGTCCATCCATCCTATTCGTGGTCTTCCTCTCAGCCTTACACCTCTCACATCAGATCTAGATATCTTTTTCACCAATCGCTCATTATCCATTCTCTCCATATGTCCAAACCATTGCAACACCCTCTGCTCAACTCTACCAGCCATCTCCCGAACAACTCCAGTTCTCCTTCGCACTTCATCATTTCGCACCCGATCCATACGCGTCACTCCACACATACTCCTCAGACATCTCATCTCCATTACATTCAAACTTTTCCTCTCTGCTACACCCATATTCCATGTTTCAGCCCCATATAATGCAGTCGGTACCACAACACCCTCATACAGCCTTCTCTTTACATCCATTCTAAGCGAACGACATTTAAACACTTTTTCATTCCTCCCAGCACCTTTCCTACTTCATTTATTCTAAACTTCACTTCTGCATCTATTCTTCCATCCACAGCAACATGTGACCCTAGATATTTAAAACAATCTACCTCCTCAAGCAACTCATCATTCAAAACTATATTCATCCCCCTACCATCTATCAACCTCGTACACTTCATCACTTTACTCTTATTCTCATTTACTTTCAATTTCCTCCTTTCACACACCCTTCCAAACTCCTCTACCAACTGTCTCAATCTCTCCTCTGAATCAGTCACCAGTGCAGTATCATCTGCAAACAGCAGCTGCTTCAGATTCCACTCTCCTCCATCAACATTTACCAGACTCAGACCACCTAAAACTCTTGCATTCACCTCCCTTACAACACCATCCATGTAAATATTAAACAACCAAGGCGACATCACACATCCCTGTCGCAGCCCCACTCTCACGGATAACCAATCACTCACAGCATTTCCCACTCTTACACACGCTCTACTACTTACATAAAAACTTTTCACCCCTTTTAGTAACCTACCATCAAGTCCATACAATCTTAAAACAGTCCACAAAGCCTCCCTATCAATTCTATCATACGCTTTCTCTAAATCCATAAATGCCCAAAACACATCCTTGCCTTTCGCTAAATACTTTTCACACACTTGTCTCACAGCAAACACCTGATCAACGCATCCCCTCCCTCTCCTAAAGCCACACTGCTCATCACTAATCACTCCCTCTGTACCCTCTCTAACTCTCATAATTAACACTCTACCATACACCTTACCTACAACACTCAACAGACTTATACCCCTAAAGCTAGTACATTCATACTTATCACCCTTGCCTTTATACAACGGGACCACACAAGCACTTGCCCAGTCAATTGGCACCATACCTTTCTCAAAGCACACATTCAACAATCTTACTAACCCGTCAACAATAGTCACTCCACCACCCTTCAGGCATTCCACAGCACACCCATCCATACCTGCAGCTTTCCCTGTTTTCATCTCCTTTACTGCCTTCTCCACTTCTTCCTTCGTGATCAAAGAATCATTCAACTCTCCCAACACATTTATTCCTTGCACCCTTCCATCCGCCACAATCTCAGCCACCCTTTCCTCCTCTACATTTAACAATCTTTCAAAATACTCTGCCCATCTCTTCCTTACTGCATCCATCTCAATTAACATCCTTCCATCCTCTGCTTTTACTCGTTCTTCCTTCCCAGACTCTCCCTTTCGCACCCTTTTCACCTTCTTCCAAAACATTTTCTTATTCTGCTGAAAATTCTCTGTCAGCCGCCTACCCCACCTCTCATCTGCTGCCACTTTAGCATCACGCACAGCCCTTCTCGCTCTATTCCTCTTCTCCTTATACCTTTCATATGACATCTCATCCTTCCTCTGCAGCCACACTTCATATGCACGTCTCTTCTCTGCCACAGCCATACTTACTTCCTCGCACCACCATTCACTTCCTTTTCTTACACCACCACCCACACGTCTCACACCACACACCTCTTCTGCATGCCCCACCACAGCACAACCACAATAATAATTAAAACTAGAATTCGCTCAGGCAGCTCATACTCCGCCAATGCCACTGCTATTAAAAAGGATCCGGATCCGGATCTGTGGATATAGGATCCGGATTCAGATCCACCCAAAATCTGATCAATTCTTTCTTGGTCCATGGCCCACCTTTCCAAAAAAATTTCATTGAAATTCATGGACAACTTTTGGAGATAGTGTGCGGGATACTCCGGATTCGGATCCAGCCCCGCCCCCAAATTTTCTTCCTTGGCCCATGACCCTCCCTTCCACAAAATTTCATCAAAATCCGTTCACAACTTTTTGAGTTTTCCTGCTAACAAACAAAAAACAAACAAACACCGGCAAAAACATAACATCCTTGGCGGAGGTAATAATGAAAGGAAAACGAAAAGGAAAGGAAAGGAAAAAGCGCGCGCGCGAGAGAGAGAGGGGGGGGAAGAGGGAGGGGGGAGATCAAAGAGAGAGGAGCAAAAGACAAGGACGATGGAGGGGAGGGGAGGAGGAAAAAGCTGGGAGGAAAGGGAACTAGGTTAGTACAGAGGAGGAGGAGGAGGAGGAGGAGGAGGAGGAGGAAAAATTGAGTGGAGGTAAAGTAGAAAAAATACACGGAGGAGGTGATGATAATTAGAGAAGGAAGGGGAAATGAGAGAGAGAGAGAGAGAGAGAGAGAGAGAGAGAGAGAGAGAGAGAGAGAGAGAGAGAGAGGAGGGTTGTAAGAAAAAAAAAAGAAGAGGGGATGAAGGAGCCAGTGCTATAGGGGAGGAGAGGGGGGAGGGAAGGGAGGGGAATATCTTCTCTTACTTTCCCACACTCCCTCCCCCCTTCCTCTCTCCTTTTCTCTCCCACACTCACTCTCCCACCGGCATCCCCTCTCTCTCTCTCTCTCTCATCTACGAGTACTCTCAAACGTACTCTTTTATAATTCTCTCTCTCTCTCTCTCTCTTATTTGCGAGCACTCTCATACGTACTATCATCATTTTATCCTCTTCTCTCTCTTCCTCTCTCTCTCTCTCTCTCTCTCTCTCTCACACACACACACACACACACACACACACACACACACACACACACACACCACAGAAATACACATTCTCACTCACCCGCTCTGATTCTCGCTTTCTCATCCACAAGTTCTCTCACACGGTCGCTCTCTCCTATCCTCTCTCTCTCATACACACAAACACACACACACACACACACACACACACTGAGACACATGCACTCTTCACATCTATAATACACACATACACGTGTTTCTCTCTCTCTCTCTCTCTCTCTCTCACACACACACACACACACACACACACACACACACACACACACACACTTACACTCTACATTTATAACACACACACACACTCTCTCTCTCTCTCGTACTCACACCGCTGCCTCCCTGACCAAGAAACCCTTTGCTCCCTCCCTCCTTCCTTTCTTTTCCCTCAAACCTTACATACCATTTCTTTAACCTTTCTCCCTCCCTCCCTCCCTCTTCCCCCAAATCTCTCTCTCTCTTTCTCTCTCTCATCCTTGTCGCTGGTGTACTCTTTTCCGTTTCTCTTCCTTTCCTTCACCTCTTTCTTCTTTCTCCTCTCCCTTCTTCCCTCCTCTCTTTCTCATCCTCCTCTTTTCCTCAATCTTCGTTTCTTGTGTCGTACATTACCTTCAACTCTTCCCCCCCCCCTCTCTCTCTCTCTGTTTTCCACTTTTTCTTGCTCTCATAGAATAGATACCATAGTCATAACAAACGGCCGCAACAGGATCAAAGGGATTGTTGCTGTTTGCTTTCCCTTCCTCCCTCCCCCCCTTCAATCCTTCCTCTTCCTCATTCCTTCCCTCTTTCCTTCTTCTCTCCTTTTCTACTTTTCTTCCTACCTCTCTCCTTAAACTCTCTCCCTTCCTTCCTTATTCCTTCCCTCTTCCTTTCCTTCTTCCCTCCATCTCTACCTTTCTCTCCTCCCTCCCTCCTTAAACTCTCTCCCTTCCTCTCCTAACCCCACTCCCTTTTCCTCACATTTTCCTCCTACTTCCTCCATCCTCATATTTACCTCCTCCCTCCCTCTCCCTCAGTAACCCTTCCCGCCCTTTTTCCCTTTCCCATGAATATACCAACATGCCTACCTACCTACCTACCTACTTTCATTCCTACTAACATGCCCACCTACATACTTACATGATTCCTTTCTCTCCTTTCCTTTCCTTCCTCCATATGCATCTCTCTCTCTCTCTCTCTCTCTCTCTCTCTCTCACACACACACACACACACACACACACACACACACACACACACACACACTGCCATCTTTTGCTAATTCTCACACATCAGATACCAAAGTCAGCACAAAAAGCCAGGTAAGGACCAAAATACCTGTTTCTATTTCACTTTCTTCATTAATTTCTCTCTCCTCCTCTCCACACCTCTTTCCCTCATTCCTTCCTCCTGAATTTTGATGGCTACTTAACTACCTCCCTACTTACCTACCTACCTACTTACATACCTACTTACCATTCTATTTACCTTCTTACCTATCTCCTGCTCTTTCCCTCCTCTTCATCTACCTACCTTCCTACTTGCCTTCATAACTCTGTCCATCTCTCATTCTCTCTCCCTGCCTCACCTTCCTTCCCAGTAAAATACCTCTTTTCTCTCCCTCCTTCCCTTTCCCCTTCTCCAGGGACCATTCTGTCTACCTCCCTTCCGACATTCTTAAATATCTACCTACCTTCTCATCTCCCTCCCTCTTTTTCTTCCTTCTTCTCTCCCTCCTTCCCACTTTCCTACCATACATCCTTACATACCGTACCAACTTACCTTCCCCCTCCCTCCCTCCCTCCCTCTCTCTTCCTACCCTTTGCCTCCCTCCCTTCCACTCTTCTTCCGTCCCTCACCCTAGCCTCCCTCCCTCCTGCCCCCCCTTTCTCCCTTACCCTTACCCTTCTACCTCTCCCCATTCCATCTCTCCCTCCCTCCCCTCTCTCTGTTAGTCTCTTACCTAACACCAATTCTCCTTCCACTTTTCTCTCTTTACCTCCCTCCCTCCCTCCCTCCTCCTCTCCCAGGCATCTCTCCCCGTCCTCCTCCCTTGCCTCCCTCCCTCCCTCCTCTTTCCCCATAAGTCTCCTACCTACCTACCTCCAATTCTCTTTCCACTTTCCTCTCCCTCCCTCCCTCCTCGGCCCTTTCCCCATGAGCCTCCCTACCAACACTCTCTCTCTCTCTCTCTCTCTCTCTCTAAAATTAACCCCAAGAAAGTAAACCAAGAAAAAAGACTCAGGAATAATAACACAATATAATTCAAATCTACGAACACCATCTTGAGAATCAGTAAGAAAAACAACAAATGACCCAAACCGATAACGCATTTTTCATCTTATCTTCAGACACTTTTTTTTTCTTTAGTTTGTGATAAAATTTACAAACTGGGGAAGTCAGATCACAGCCTTCACAAACCCCTTCAGTAAACGGATCTCCCCCAGGCTGAGTGAAATCGTCTGGAGGTAGAAAGAATAAATTGGTAAAAGAAGTCAGTTGATTCAAGAACTTCACTGCGACCATACATAGAGCAATCAGTAAAAAGACAGACAGATAGATAGGCAGACAGATAGACAGACAGATAGATGGATAGACAGACAGATAAATAGACAGAACGACAGACAGACAAAGTAATCCTAATCTTACGTTCATTTCCAATCGCATTAACCCTCTCAATTTTACTTCATTACCTCTATCGCCAAGAGATTTATTTCCAAAGACTCTCTCCTTTCACCTCTTCAGATCCCAACCAGACCTAATAAAATCGTCTGGCTGTGGGGTGGTTAAAATTATAGGTCATCGCAGTGAAAGGGTTAGAAAACAAACTGCAGAGAGAGAGAGAGAGAGAGAGAGAGAGAGAGAGAGAGAGAGAGAGAGAGAGAGAGACAGACAGACAGACAGACAGAGACAGACAGAGTACAATCAGGCGTGGGTGAGGGAGCTGGTACCCTGACTGAGAACCAAATCATGCGAGAAACGTTTAAAGAGCTACATACAGGGAACGTTTAAAGAGCAAAATCCAAGGAAAGTTTAAAAAGCAAAATCCAAGAAACGTTTAAAAGGCAACATCCACGACACGTCTAAAGAGCAAAATCCATGGAACATTTAAAGAGCAAACTCCAAGGAACGTTTAAAAAGCAAAATCCAAGGAATGTTTAAAGAGCAAAATCCAAGGAACGTTTAAAGAGCAAAATCCAAGGAACGTTTAAAAGGCAAAATCCAAAGAACGTTTAAAGAGCAAAATCCATGGAACGTTTAAAGAGCAAAATCCAAGGAACGTTTAAAGAGCAACATCTCCTTTATCTTATCAAAATGCGGATGGCGAGGAGATAAGAACCGAGCTGATAAAATAAACTCATTTGATTACGGTGTTATCTTGCTCTTTTAGTTTTGTTCAGAAGACTGAGTATATTTTGTTTAGGTTGTTATTATTATTATTATTATTATTATTACTTCGTGCATTACACTCATCCTCATCATCACCATCATCAGTATCATCCTCATCACCATCATCACCACCACCATCATCATCTTCATTATCATCATGACTTTTCTCACAACTGTCATCATCATCATTATTATTGCATTTTTAACCACCAACATCATCACCTTCCTCATCACAATCCTGTCGCTAATGTTGGTAGAACAGACACAAATCAAGGCTTTCTCACTTCCTTGGGGACATGAATCAAAGGATAAAAGTGTCCCGCGGTACACGCAAGGTCTACAAAGCTTGGGTACACTCGCTCCAGTCTGTGTAGTAGGTGGGAATGAGACTGCCTGCAACCTAAGTGCTCGGCGGTTGGGTCGCCATGTCCCAGTATCAGTATACAGAGGGGGAGATTACATCCAAGTACTATAATAATAATAATAATAATAATAATAATAATAATAATAATAATAATAATAATAAAAACAATAACAACAACAACAACAACAATAATAATAATAATAATAATAATAATAAACATGATTAAACTGAAAATAAATGAAAACACAGACACCCAAACAAATCACAAACAGCAGCACAAATCACAAAACTTAAACAAGAAATCCATATTAACTAAAAAAAACAGCGTATGCGATAAAGCGATGAAAGAGGAGGTATAGAATAAAACAATAAAGACAATAATAAGGACCTCACCCCTTTAACCGGACCGAGACTAACCCCCTCCCCTCCACCTCTCTCTCTCTCTCTCTCCGTCAGTGCTCTTATCCGCGCCTTGCTCTCTCTCTCTCTCTCTCTCTTTTCACGCTCATCTTCCTCCTCTCTTTCTGATCGAATAACTTTCCTCTGGCGTTTTTTTCTCCTCTCTCTCTCCTTCCCTAACTTTCCATTTCCTCTCTCTCTCTCTCTCTCTCTCTCTCTCTCACTCTCTCTCTCTCTCTCTCTCGTGGTTAATAATAATGGAATATGTCCGGAACTAAAAGGCTCTCTCTCTCTCTCTCTCTCTCTCATTTTCTTCACCCACCATTTTCTTTCTCTCACCTTGCTTCCAATTTCTCCGCCGCACCTTTTTCTCTTTTCATGCCATCCGCTTCGTCTTCTTCAATTCCACCTCAGTTTTCTTCCATTTTCTTTCCTTTTTCTTCGTCTCGCCTCATCCCCCACCCCCCTTTCGTTCCCTCCCCCTCCACCCTTCTTTCCTCCCCTCCCTTCCTCTCTCTCAATCTCTGTCTTTCCCTTCCTCCTCTTCCCCCCCTTCGTCTCACTCCCCACCCTCCCATCTTTTCTTTCCCCTACCTCTGTTTTTCCCTCTGTCTCTCTCTCCCTTCCTCCCCAATTCCTCTCTTCTCCCTCCTTTCCTGTCCTTCTCCCCATCTCTCTATATTATATCCTTCATCTCCCCCTGTCTCTCTACACTCTCTTCTCCCCCTCCTTCCTTCCTCCCCTCTCTTCTCCCCATCCTTCCTTCCTCCCCTCTCTCTATATTATATCCTTCATTTTCCCCTGTCTCTCTACACTCTTCTTCCCCTCCCTCTTTCCTCCCCTCTCTTCTCACCATCCTTCCTTCCTCTCCTCTCTTCTCCCCTCCTTTCCTCCCCACTTCTCACCCCTCCCCCGGTGTCTCTTGGCTTGGAGTTTCTGATAATATTCGGCAATTAATTTTTTTCGCCTTAATTTGCCGGTGGGTTTCGTTAAGATTATGTTTTTTTTTTCTTTTTTTCATCAGCACCGCAAAAGTTAATGTATACGAGAGCAATGCGTGCTTACTTTGTTGTTGTTTTTATTGCTGTTTTGTTGTTCTGTGCCTCCTCCTCTTCCACTTTCTCCATCTCCTTCTCTTCTTCTTCCTCCTCCTCCTCCTGCCTCTTCAGTAACCACCCTACCAGAAGTCCACTCCCCTACCCATCACCCTTCCAACCCTTTTTCCTCCCCATCACTACCCTTCTTATTCCCCGTCACCACCCTTATTCCTCCCCCACCCCTTTTCCCTCCTCCTCACCCCCCTTTTCCTCTTCCTCACCACCCTTTTTTCCTCCCCATCACTACCCTTTTTTCCTCTCCCTCACCACCCTTTTTCCTCCCCATCGCAACCCCTTTTCCTCCCCTTCACCACCCTTTTTTCTCCCCCTCACTCGTCTTCACAGGGTGTACTCCTACTACCTTGTCCCACTGCCTATACTGGTTTTATTTCAACTTGGCTCAGATTTTCGTCCTTTTGCAGCTTACTTCACATAGCCCAATAACAGAAGGAGACAATGCTATAGCTCTGCAGCCTTCTCATAGCACTGCTTCGTGACTAGCATTACATTTTGGTGTTAAGCTATTGTTACATTTGGCCAAGTCAGAGTAAAACGACTATACCGCCATCCCAACCCCCCCCCCCTCTCTCTCTCTCCATTGAATTTATAAGAGAAACTTTCAATTACAGCTCCATATTACCAGCCAACCTACAACACGCCTTTTCACAGGGCATACTCCCCCAGTCACCCACCCACCACACTCATTTCTGCACCTAAGCTCTATGATTTTCCATAATAATTCTTTACCCTTCAACCTACAGTCCACAAGAAGAAAGGAGGCTTATGTCGCTGCTCTAATACTTGGTGTCTTGCAATTAGGCAAAAAAAAAAAAAAGTGTATATTACAAAAAACTAAAACACACACACACACACACACACACGCAAACACACACACACACACTCAAATAACGACCAATACTGAGAACACACAACTACATAACACACACGCCAAAAACACATAGGAAACATTTAAACCCAAAATCCATAAACACTTAAAATATAAAACATATACTTACCGAAACTTTTTTTTTTTTTTTTTTAATTAGCCAAACGGAATTAAAAACCAATGTCCAAAATTCTCTTGTTCCATCCAAGGTTAGGGAAAATATAAAACCCTCAAAACTCTACGGTGAACGCAACCCTAATTTCACGCACTCACTGAGGGGGACGTAAATTAATGTAGATATTATGTCTTTGTCGAGTTCATTCCTTTCTTTCTTTCTCTCTCTCTCTCTCTCTTTCTTTCTTTTCTTTTTCTTTCTTTCATTCCTTCTTCCTTTCTTTCTTTATTTTTTTTTGTTATGAATGAGTTTGTTATTTCGTGTCTACATCCTGTTTTTCTCATCCTTTTTCTTTTCTATTCGTTTGTCTTACTTTCTTCTTAAGCAGCTGGATGGTCGAGAGAGAGAGAGAGAGAGAGAGAGAGAGAGTATAACAGAGTGAGAGGGAGGGGAGAGGGAGGTAAATGGAGAGAAGAAAGATGGAGGAAGGAGGAAACGGGGAAGGAATGAGAAGGAAATGGAGAGAGAGTGATATAGGATCAAAGAGGAGGAGGGAGGGCGGGAGGGAGAGAGAGGGTGAGAGGGATAGAGGGAGGGAGGGGGAGGAGTGAGGGTGACAGGAAGAAGAAAAGGAGGGAGAATAAAAGACAGCTTGGAGGAGGAGAGGGAAGGGGGGGAGGGTAGGAGGAAAGGCGTTGGAGGTGATGGAGAGAGAAAGGTAAATGAAAGTGAGAGAACAGGGAGGGAAAATGGGGATGAGAGAGAGAGAGAGAGAGAGAGAGAGAGAGAGGAAATGAGCATGAACAAGGAAATATGAGGCAGTGAAAATGCGAGGGAGAGAAGGAGAGAGAGAAAGAGACGGAGGAGTGACAGTGAGAGGAGTAGGGGGAAGGAAGAGGGAGAGAAAGTTAAATGAAAGGAGAAGGAAGGGAGGAGAGAAAGGAGAAGGAGAGAGAGTGGAAATGAAGAGGGAGGAAAGTGAGAGATATATAGGAAGGAAACCGGTAATGAAGAAAGAGAGAGAGAGAGAGAGAGAGAGAGAGAGAGAGAGAGAGAGAGAGAGAGAGAGAGAACTGGAGAGAGGAGGAGTAAGGAAGGAGAGGAGGGGAGGGGGGGCGAAGAGGAAGGGAGAGAAAAGAAAAATCATGGAGAGAGGGAAGGAGGGGAGGAAAGTGAGAGGGAGGAGTCAGAGGCTGAAAAAGAGGAGAAAGAGAAGAAAACGAGAGATAAAAGATGGAAGGGAGGAAGTGAAAGAAAACGGAGAAAGAGAGCAGGAAGAGGAAACAAATAGGATTAAAAGGGAGAGAGAGAGAGAGAGAGAGAGAGGTGGGAGGAGGGAGGGAGGGAGAGTGGTTACTTTAAGGGAAGGAGGAAGAGGCAGCATCACTTCACCTTTAAGAGGAGTACAGCAGGCAGCTCTCACTCTCACTCGCACCCCACTCTGCTCTCACTCTCACTCATTCTAACTCTCACCTCACCTTTAGGAGGAGTTGCAGCAGGTGGCTCTCAATCTCACCTCACTCACTCACTCTCTCAGCTCATTCTCAGCCACTCTTAACTATCACTCCAGCCTTACTTCACTCTTACCTCACTCAATCTTCAAGAGGAATTGTTGTTGTTGTTCCTAATCAACCCCAGTCGCCTCTCTGAGCAGACCCATCAACCGTACGCAAGCAATCGCCTCTACAGGGCTGTCCCGTGCAGTGGTCCATGTTCCCATGTGGCTGACAGCGCCTCACCACAGAAAGGCGCGGCAAAAAGTGGAGAGGTTTAGTTCCTGGATGTACGCCAACTTTGCGTCTCTCCACTCAGTTAAAAGGGGCACCACAGAAGGCACCACTTCACCCCATGATTTGGTTATATGGCTACCACCCAGCGTTGTAAATGGTTTCCCGGGTTAGGGGAAACTATTTGGCTTTTCTCACTGCAATGCCACCTTAACAGGATGGAAAAATATTAAGAAGTGGAAGGAAGCAGATGGGGAAGTAGGAAGAGAGGAAGGCAGACACAGTGAAGAATCAGAAGCAAGTAGTAGGCACCACTACATCAAGTGAATGGATGATAATAGCCATCATCTACCACCACCTTCAAGAGGAGTACCATTATAATAGAAGTCTCTCTCTCTCTCTCTCTCTCTCTCTCAGCTCACCCACTCTCAACTCCCCTCACTCTTTTCCCAATTCACCTTTAAAGTAGCATCACCTGGGAGATCTCACTCTCTCTCACTCTTACTACACTCTGCTCTCATTCTCCCTCTCCACGCTGTCCTCACTCTCATTTTCACCTCTGTTAATCTCATTTTTCTCTTCCATACCCTCTGATCATTCTTATTTTGCTCTCATTCCCCTCACTCTGCTCTCTCTTTTATTCTCACCTCACTCTCACTCGCTTCACCTTTAGGAGGAGTATCACTAAGCAACACTCGCTCTCACTCTGCTCTCACCCTTACTCTCACTCACTCTTACTCTGCTCTCACCCTTATCTCACTCCCACTTACTCTAACTTAAAGACGAAGACATTAGGGTGCTGTTATAACTCACTCTCACCTTTATATTTACTCTAACTTTGCTCTCACTCTCAATACCACTCAGCTTCTCTCTCTCTCTCTGTTAATCCCAGCTCTCACTCTGCTCTCACTCACTTTGCTCTCACTTTCAACACCAAGACTCTCAATCTTCCCCCATTCTCACTTTGCACTCATTCAGTTCTCTCTCTCTCTCTCACTGCTTTAAACACACACACATACACACACACACACACACACACACACACACACACACACACTTCCTCTCTTTCTCCCTCAAACCAGTTACTACAGTCTGCTCTCTCTCTCTCTCTCTCTCTCTCTCTCTCTCTCTCTCCGTGCAAGGGGGGGGTTGAAATTCTGACATGATCGCGTTTTCTATATTTCGACATTTCGGAGGAAGACTATTATTTTTTGAGGTAAATTCTGCAAATATTGACATCAAAGGCCAGAGATAAGTAACAAATATCCCCTGTTTGTGCTAGACAGACAGAAAAATAGATAAATAGACAGACAGATAAAAAGAAAGATACCGGGAGACAGACAGACATATAGATAGATAAGATACTGGAATAGATAGATAGATAGATAGATAGACACATATAAAGATAAACAGACACAGGCAGAAAGACTGACACAGAAACGAGGACAGGCAGGTAGACAGTGTGTGTGTGTGTGTGTGTGTGTGTGTGTGTGTGTAAACGAGCATATCATCTTTCCTTATCATCATCCTCACACTCTCCTCTCACTCTCACACTCCTCACTCACTCTCACGCTTCTCACTCCACATTTCCTATTCCAATGCTCGCTCTCTCTCTCTCTCTCTCATATTCTTTCCCATCACGCTCACTCCCTCACTCTTGCGTCATTCTGACAAGGCAATGTTACGGCCCGCTCACCTCCACTCCCCCCCCCTCTCTCTTGCGTCACTCTAGTTCACTCTGACAAGGCAATGTTATCGCCGGCTCACTTCCCCTCCCCCCCCTCTCTCTCTCTCTTCCCATCACGCTCTCACTCGCTCACTCTTGGGTCATTCTTGTCTTTCACTCTGACAATGTTATGACCCGCTCACCTTCCCCCAACCTCTCTCTCTCTCTCTCTCTCACACACACACACACACACACACACTCCTCCCAACACGCACTCACTCACCCACCTGTGTCATTCTAGGCTTTCACTCTGACTAGGCAATGATATGGCCCGCTCACTTCCCCTTCCCCCCCCCCCTCTCTTTAGCATCATCAACTGCTCTCGTTCCCTTACAACCTCTCTCTCTCTCTCTCTCTCTAAGTCACACTCTCACTCATCTTTCTCTCGCACTCCGCTCTCAATTTTCTTTAAACACTCTGAGTCTTTCCTCATTCTTACTTTGACTGCACTCATTCAGCTCTCTCTCTCTCTCTCTCTCTCTCGCACACTTGTGGTAGGAAATGGTAATACACGTTAAACATGTGAATCATTACACTCTTGACATGACTAACAGGAAATACACATGCCACTTCCATCCATAAATTATTTCTGTGGGAGACAAGATTATAAGTAAACTGTTATAAGTGTGATTACATTTGTGAGATAAGGAACTTGCTTAATTATCGCTATACCAGTTGCTACGTACACCTGTAAAAGGGGTAACGTATTGATAGACAGAGATATATAGATCGATAGATAGACAGATAGATAGATAGGTAGATAGGCAGATGGAGAGATAGACAGATAGATAGATAGGCAGATATAGATAGATAGATAGATAGATAGTTTATTGACCATAGTTTACATTCATTCTCACACTCCTCTTCATGCTTTGGAAATTCTCAGCACTCCTTACTGATGGATCCTACACGTTCTACTGAAATCAGACACTGAATGATAAAAATGACGATAATAATAATGATGATGATGATGATGGCGACGACGACAACGATAATGCGTTAATCAGAATACGGCCTTACACAGGAGAGAAAAAAAAAAAGAAAAAGACAAAGAGAAAAAACCCTTCCCAAGAATTTGTGTCAAACGTAAAATCCATCACGTGATCCTGTAACACGAGTGGGAAAACGATGCCGTGTGTGTGTGTGTGTGTGTGTGAGAGAGAGAGAGAGAGAGAGAGAGAGAGAGAGAGAGAGAGAGAGAGAGAGCGTGTAAATAATGTATGCGTCTGTGTGGGTAATGACGCTAACCACTCACCCAATTGGTGACTATGACGCACCCTGTTTACGTCAATATGCTGCAACATCACTAACATGCATCACCATCACCATCACGATTATCACTATGGTTACGTCAATATGCTGCAACATCACTAACATGCATCACCATCACCATCACGATTATCACTATGGTTACGTCAATATGCTGCAACATCACTAACATGCATCACCATCACCATCACGATTATCACTATGGTTACGTCAATATGCTGCAACATCACTAACATGCATCACCATCACCATCACGATTATCACTATGGTTACGTCAATATGCTGCAACATCACTAAAATGCACCACCACCATCATCACTGTTTACGGCAGAGCTGCAACATCAATAATACGCATCACCACCACCACCACCACCGTCACCACCACCACCATCATACATTCCCTACTTAAGTCCATTTTTTAGAGATTACAGCTGCAAAGATAGGCTACGAGGGATAAACTTGCTCTCTCTCTCTCTCTCTCTCTCTCTCTCTCTCTCTCTCAAATTCAGAACTACGCAAACCACATACGAAATTTACGGTCGTGTTATTAGGAAAGGAAAAAGATAAGATGACGGAGACAATCAACATGTTACTTTTACGGATGATTTTAAAACTTAATGGCCATTTCTGTGGCTGTAATTCCTCTCTGATTTAATTTTATCTCTACAATCTAAATAACGAAGGCGTAAATATCAAACAGACAGACAGACAGACAAACATGAAGAGTGACTGATACTGTGGCTCAGTTTTTCGTTTTGCTTTCTTTTCTTTTCGTTTCTTCTTTCTTACTTTTTGTAGTTATTTCAAAGGTAGATCTGTTTTGCGTTTTCTCCTGTTTCTGAATTCTAGGGAAAAACAGAATTATGATGAGATGATGATGATGATGATGATGATGATGGTGATGATGGTGATGATGATGGTGATGATGATGATGATGATGATGGTGATGATGGTGATGATGATGGTGATGATGATGATGATGGTGAAGACGATGATAATTATGCCTGATGACAGAGAAACAGCTGTGAAAATTATGTACTAAATTTAATCACACACACACACACACACACACACACACACAAAATGATCCTGACCTCTGACCTACTCCCCCAAAACGAGTCAATGGTCAAAACGTAACTCTTCCACCATAGTGTGAAGAAAAAAAAAAAAAATCAGCTCAAAAATATATACCAGACTCTCACTCTCGCTGCTTACTTCCTTGTTTTCTTTATATTTTTCTTGGTGCTCTTCCAATCCCATTTTCTTTCGCCTCTTGTTTCGCTTTCGTCCCTCTCTCTCTCTCTCTCTCTCTCTCTCTCAACAAAGCTACCTAATGACACCTGAAATCTAGTGCATCGACTTTTTTTTCTGAATTTATTTTTTCCTTCATATGTTCACTCGTAAAAAAAAAAAAAATAAAGGAGACTACAAGTGTCTTCCTTTATTACCTTCAATTCCTTAAGACTTTTTAAAGATAAATCGCTAGAAGAAAGGAGAGAAGACGTCATGGTACTGAAAGGATTAAGACTGGACATATAGGCTTTAAGGTAAGTGTAGTCCGTATATCTATGTAAATAATTCCTCTCTCTCTCTCTCTCTCTCTCTCTCTCTCTCTCACATCCTCTTCTCTTTTTTTATTCCCTGCTCTTTACTGCTTTTCATTTTCTTTTCTTTTTTTCTTTACTTCATCCCCCCCACTCTCTCATCCTGGAACACAGCCAGTCCACACATTAATTTCTCTCTCTCTCTCTCGTCCTGTCTTTTTTTAATTTTCCTTCTTTTACGCGTCAGTCACTGCTCTCTCTCTCTCTCTCTCTCTCTCTCTCTCTCTCTCATCCTTTTTTGTCTATATAATCTTTTGCGCGTCAGTAGTTGCTCTCTCTCTCTCTCTCTCTCTCTCTCCAATTTCATTACTCTTCCATCAAACTGCATTTTTTCCACGTTTTACTTCTCCCTTTCTCACAAACTGAATCTCTCTCATCCATATTTCTATCCTTCCATCCCTCTCTCTATCCATCTATCTTTATTTCCATCCTTACTTATCTATTTCCATTTTATTTTTCAATTCTTTTTTCCTTCCATCCATCCAGTCCTATTCCTTCAACCTTCCTTCCACTTATCCATCCTTCCTCCCTTCCATTCTCTCATCCATCCTTTATTCTTTCCAGCCCTTCATTCTTCCGTCCATCCATTCTTTCATCCATCCATCCATCCTCAATCTATCCTTCCATTCACCTTTCTAGTGTTTCATTTCTTTCTCCATCCATCCATCCTTTCAATCCTTCCAGTTCCAACCACTCGTCGAAATCCATCCCTCCATCCATCCATATCATCCTTCTATCACGGCGAATCCATCCATCCATCCATCCGACTGTGAACTGCATCCATCTGTAATAACCATCCATCCATCCATCCAAATAACTCACTAGCCTTCCGGTTACATCTATCCGTCCATCCAAGCGTTACCTGCATCCATCCATCTATCTAATAACCATCTATCTATCTAAGCCATTCACGTACAGTATACCACCCATCGGCGCGCTAAATACACTCATCCATCAATCCTTCCAGCCGCTACCTGCATCCATCCCTCCATCTCAACCATCCAATTATCCCCATTATAACCATCCACTCATCCGTTCAAACCATCCATCAATTCTTTCGCTACACACATCCATTCATCCATGAACCTCAACCACCACAAACCTATTACACCAATTTAACCATCCATCCATCCATTCATCCATCCATCAACCAAGGACGAAACCACCAATAAACCACATTCAAAAAATTAAGCCATAAATCAGGTGCTAACGAAATGACGGATTGGAAAGAAAAAAAAAAAAAAAAAAGGCCGACGTCAGAAAAAGATAATAATTCAGGTGAAAATACAATGTGAAGAGACGAGAAAAATTCCCCGCTCGCCACTTCCCATAATGATCTCGTTCGGGTGACGCGTTTCGGCTTCGGCTTCCCGTTCGGTTGGTTTAAATGGCTCTTTTTTTCCGCCTCTCTCCTCCATCTAAGTCATTCTAAAGTCTAATATATTTTTTTCAGGTCTACTTATCGCTTACTCAACCTGTGTTCTATTCGTAATTTTTTTTTCTTAGGATATACAAAATAAATACACGAAATCGGAAAAATAATATATAGAACTGTCGCCCAAAAAGAAAGGGAAAAAGGATCTATATTCGTCCCATCCCTAAATTCCACGACCCAATCCATAGGTAGAGTTTACGAGTGAGAGGGAGGGGGAGAGTGAGAGAGGAGGAAGGGTGAGGGACAGAGAGGCCGAGTCCCAGGCCAGGCTCAGGCACGCAGGAATCCGGACAATGTGTGTTAGGGGAGGAGGAGGGAGGAAGGGAGGGGAGGGAGGGAGACTCAGTGTTGCCGGCGGAGTGATCCATCTATTGTCGCTATTTTGACTCTTTCAACCACGCATTTTTTTAATATAAACACGCGAAAATGTCGGCATAAGGGGCCTCTCTCCTTACGATTACATTCAGTTTCATCCACTTTGGGCGGGAAACAAGGGAGTAAGCGGTGCATGGGAGAGTAAAAGAGTAATTGTGAGAGGAGGTGAAATGTTAGCCCGTCTGGAAAATTGTGGCAACGCTGCCCGCGCGGGAAAATATTGCGAGTTTGAAACAGAAAAAAAAAAAAAAAAAAAGGAAAAAAGAATGACGCGCACTGCCAGCCTACAGACATGTATTTCCAAATCCCGAAATGCTAGATTATATAGCAAATTTAGTGGACCTGCCTGAGAGAGAGAGAGAGAGAGAGAGGAAATGGATAATGAAATGAGAGCATAATCAAGAGGAAACGTTTGCAGACAGATGGACAGGTTGAGATAGAGAGAGAGAGAGAGAGAGAGAGAGAGAGAGAGAGAGAGAGAAAGGGGGGGCTATTTACAAATATTTTCGGCAGTACAAGCAAGTTGAAGGGGGGGCAGGCGGACGTTTGGGAAATCCTTGGTTCTGATTGGTCGGTGATTGGAGTGATTGAGTGACGTCATTAGATCGTTATTTATGGTAATTGAGGATAAATACTGCACGGCTAATGGCTGGGGAGGGGGGGAGAGGGGTGATTAAAATTTATACAGTATGCATGGATTTAGGTAATTAGTGCTATGGGATTATTTTTTTGAGCAAGATTTTTACTTTTGTCTTTTTTAAATGTTTGACTAATCTCTCTCTCTCTCTCTCTCTCTCTCTCTCTCTCTCTCTATGTATTTTAGTTCACGTTTTTTTTTTTTTTTCGCTCACTGGAATCTCTCTCTCTCTCTCTCTCTCTCTCTCTCTCTTTTCTAACTCTCTAGCTCTCATTCTTTTCCAATTCTCACACTTCCCTTTTTCTCACTTCCTCGCCTATCTCTCTCTCTCTCTCTATCGCTTTTCCTCTCCTACACTCATTTCCGTTCTCTTACCCCATACTCTCCCTTCACTTTTTCCTCACTGCCGCTCACTCATCCCCTCACTCATTTTCTCTCCTCCATTCCTCTCTCTCTCTCCCCTCACCCTTCAGTTTCCCCTCAGTTCTCACTTTCTTCTACCCCTCTCTCAACCTCTCCCCTCACTTTCCCCTCTCCCCTTACCTCTCACCCTCATTTACTCATCATGTTCGGTCCTTCACCACACACTCGCTCTCTTTCCCCTCCCCCTCTCTCTCTAACCCCATCACTCACCCTTGCCCATACCTTTCATCCCCCCTCCTCCCCTCAAACACACACACACACACACACACACACACACACAAAGCCTACCCAGTCAAGCCCATCCATCTGCATCGCCTATCCTCATATCTCTCTACTCTTCCCCCACCTGGCCTACACTACACTACACTACACTACTGTACACTACACTACACCAGATGACCTATTTAACTACACCACCCAACAGATGACCAAGACACTATACTACACTACACCACACCACACTAAATCATGCCACACTAAACTATGCTACATTATAATACCAGCTGATCAATACCTTGCACTATACACTCTAATACCAGGTGATCACTACATTACACTACACTACACAGATGAGCCAATGTACACTACACTACACCAGATGACCTATTTAACTACACCACACTACCAGATGACCAAGACACTATACTACACTACACCACACCACACTAAATCATGCCACACTAAACTATGCTACACTACACTACATTATAATACCAGCTGATCAATACCTTGCACTATACACTCTAATACCAAGTGATCACTACATTACACTACACTACACAGATGAGCCAATGTGACGCCAGTTAAGACTACTCTCTCTCTCTCTCTCTCTCTCTAATACCTCCTCAACTATTTCACTCTTTCACTCCGCTCTCCTTTCTCCTCCCCCCCTTTTTCTCCTCCTCCCCTCCCATACAATCTTCTCTTCACACCTGTATTTCATCCCTCCATTCAACAATTACCACTTCTCCCACTTCACCTGGTGGTTTGGCGGTATAAGCCTGGGTCGGAGATGAACGACAACTTACACGCTACGATTCGAATCCTTGAGGTGGCTGTTTTTTTTTTTTTTTATATGATCTGTAAAAATCTTATTAGAGACAGGACAGTATTATGTCTAAAATGATTTCCAGCTCATGCAAACTTGGAGACACACTTACCTAGCCGAGTTAAGATAGTGTACAGTATTTTTCATTCATCCTTTCCTATGAAGTTTCCAGGCAAAAATGTTAAAACTGCATTGCGTTATTTTTCTTTTTTTTTTTTTTTCCTAACAGCTTTTGCCAGAGGGACTGTAAGAGAGGAGTGTGACTTCTTGCTAGGCTTTACACGGACTAAGCAAACAGATACCACAGTCACAGCCTACATTACAACAAACACCGACGAAAGGACACAACTCTTATCCATACTGCTGTTTGCTTTCCACTGTACTCCTCTAGACACTTCATTCCCCAACTCTTCCTCATCTCTCACTGACTATCTCACCACACATTCTCTCCATCACCCCTCACTCTCTCCCTCACCCCTTACTCTCTCCCTCACCCCTCACTCTCTCCCTCACCCTTCACACTCTCCCTCACCCCTCACTCTCTCCCTCACTTCTCCCAGACAAAAATATCTCAACTGGTTTCAAACTCTCACATTTCCCTTACAACTTCCATCTCTCCCTCCCTCCTCCCTCCTGCATTCCTCCCTCCCTCATATTTCTCTCCCTCCCTCCCTCCCCCTCTCCCTCCCTCTTCAGACATTCCTTCCTTTCCTTCCTCCTTCGTTTTACTCCTTTCATTTTCTTGAACACACACACAACTTTACTCTCTCTTTCTTCTGTCTGTCTGTCTGTCTCTTCCTTAATACTGCTTGCTTTTACATTAGTCTCTCTCTCTCTGTCTCTGTCTCTGTCTCTCTCTCTCTCTCTCTCTCTCTCTCCACTTTTTACCCCATTATTTCTTCTCTCTCTCTTCGTCAACTCGCTCTCATTCTCTTCCCTCCTCCTTCCTTCCTCAATAATTCTCTCCTTCCTTCCTCTCGTCTCCCTCCCTCCATCATCTCATCATATTTATTATACCTCCTCTCCTTCCTCCCCTTCCCCCTCCTCCTCCTCTTCCTCCCCCTCCCCCTTCCCCTCCTCCTCTTTAATCTCTCTCTCTCTCTCTCTCTCTCTCTCTCTCTCTCTCAACCTGTTTCATCTTCCTCTCTCAGTATTTTCCTTTCATCTTTCCTTTCCCTCGAGTATTCCTTTATCTTATTTCTCTCTCTCTCTCTCTCTCTCTCTCTCTCTCTCTCTCTCTCTCTCTCTGTTTCTTCAGTTTTCAAGATCTTTTCTCCTTTTTTTTCCATTTTTCTTATTCTTTTCCCTCGTCCTCCTTCTTTCCTTAATTTTCTCTTCTTTCTCAAATGCGTCCCCTCTCACATTTCCTTCTCTCTTTTCTGCTCCTTTTATCCTTCTTTCCTCCCTTCCTTCAGTCTCTTCTATCTTTTTCCTTTTTTCTTAATGTATTTACTCTCTCTCTCTCTCTCTCTCTCTCTCTCTCTCTCTCTCTCTCAATATCTTTCCTCTCCTCACATTCCCGACTCCCTTCCTCCTTCTCTCCCCTCCCTCCCTCCCTCCTCCTCTTTCGCCCACACATTTTTCTTACCAATTTTTAGTTTAACGTGAAAATTTGGAGAGAGAGAGAGAGAGTAAAGAAGATAAGAAGAAAGGGCGAAGATAACCAAATGGAGCACGATAAGGGAGGGGAAGGGGAGGGAAGGGAGAGAGAGGGAGAGTGGGGAGGAGAGGGAGAGAAAGGGAGGGGAGGGGAGGGATGGTGAGGAGAGGGGAGGGGAGGGATGGTGAGGAGGGTGATAACGCCAGAGGAGAGAGGTAAAGAGGAAGAGAGAGAAAGGGGAGAAAAGAGTGATAAAAAGGGAGGGAGACTGGATAAGAAGCGAGAGGAGATAAATGAAGGAAGGAGATGAATGAAGGAAGAAAAGAGGAAGGAATTAGGAAAGGAAGGGGGGGGGGAGACTGTGATAAGAATGGTGAGGAGGCAAATGAAGAGAGAAGGGAAAAAATGGAAATATGGAGAGGAATGGGAGGAAATGGAGGAGGAAGAGAAGAGAAGGGAGAAGGAAGAATAAATGAGGGAAGGAGTAGGGAAAGGAGAGAAGAGGAGGAAAAAAAGAAAATGGAACGAAGAAGCATGAGAGCAGAAAGGATGCAGGAGAGAGAGAGAGAGAGAGAGAGAGAGAGAGAGAGAGAGAGAGAGAGAGAGAGAACAAGGCGAGGAAAAGGAAAACAGCTGAAAGAAGAACGCAAAAGTGAGCGAGAAAAGTCGCAGAAAAATAGAAAAAAAGAAAGTGTGAAAGTCGAAAGAAAGTGAAAAAGAAGAAAGTGAGAGAAACTGAAATCGAAAATGAAAGAAAAAATGAAAACGAAAAATGAGATACACGAAACATTATGAAAGACGAAGAAAATGAGATAATTATTAAAGATGACAGAAATTTAATCCAACGGTTGAAAGTGAGAGAGAAAATTTGTGAGAAAGTGAGAAAGTTAGAGAGAAAAAAGTTAATTAAAAGTGAAGAAGCCTTAGGAAAGTAAGAAAGAAAAACTGTAATTCGAGACAAAAAGTGGACACGAAAATGAGAGAGAGAGAGAGAGAGAGAGAGAGAGAGAGAGAGAGAGAGTCTGAAGAGGGCACGAGATTTAAGCAGAGAGAGAGAGAGAGAGTCTGAAGAGGGCACGAGATTTAAGCAGAGAGAGAGAGAGAGAGAGAGAGAGAGAGCGCCACTCCAACTCTCGGATTTACAGTCGGGGCTCGAGTGAGAAAAAGAGAGAAACTGGGCAAGAAGAAAAGCAAAGTGGAAGAAAATGAGAAAATAAAAGAAGAGAGAAGAATAAGGAAAGAAGGATGGGAACGGGGTAGAAAGAAGAGGAAAAATGAAAGAAGAGGAAGACTGAGGGAAATAAAAGAATATGAAGAAGACTAAGACAGAGAAGAGAAGAGAGACAGAAGAGAAAAAGAAGAATAAGATGCAAGATATGAGACAGGATAAGAAGGAATGAAGGAATTTTGAGGAGAGGAGAAACTGAATAAGGAAAATGAAAAGAGAAGAAGAGAAAAGGAAAGAAGAGGAAAGAGGAAGAGGGAAAGGAAGATATAGGAGGAATTAGGCACGACGAAGGGATAAAATAAGAGGAAAAATAAAGAGATCCGGGAAGAGCAATGAAGGAGAGATGCAGGAAGAAGAAAGAGGAGAAAATCGGGGATGCGAGAAGAGTGAGGAAGAAGAATGAAGAAGACGGAAAGCGAGCAGACGGGAAGAATGAAGAAGAGAGAGGCGTTTAGACAAAGAAAAGAGAGAAAGACAGAAAAATGAAGGGAAAAAAGATGGGAAAGAAACAGGATAACAGAATATAGATGGAATTATAGGGGAGGAAGAAACTTAGAAGAAAGAGGGAAACAGAAAAACACTGGACTGGGAAAAATAAGAAAAAATGAGGAAGAGAGAATGTGAGGAAGAGAGATTGAAGGAGGAAGAAAAGATCAAAGAATGAAGCTGGTAAAGAGGAAACGGGAAGACATAAGTACGAAAATGAAAGACCAGGAAGAGGAGAAAAGGAAGGCAGCAAGAAAAAGACAAGAAGGAGTGAAAATAAGAAACAGGAAAGATGGAAAATAAATTAGAAAAAGGCTGAGGAAGGACGAAAGGGAAGACAGAGAGAAAAGAAGAAATAATAAGACTAAGAGCAAAGAAGGAAGAAAGAGGGAAATAATTACGGAAGGAGGAACATGTAAGGGAGGGCTGGGAGAAAGAGGAGAAGAAAAGATGAAAGACAAGGAAGGGAGGAGGAAGAGGCAAGCAGAGAATGAAGAGAAAAAAAAGGTAACAAATGATGATGATGATGATGACAACGACGACGACAATGATGATGATGATAGTAAGGATGATGATGATGATGATGATGATGACAGTAAAACAGTATTAAAAAGAAAGATAATGAGAGAGAAGGTGGACGGAGAAATGAGGAAGAAACGAAATGAAAAAAGGAACGAAGGAAAACGAGAAGAAAAAAAGAAAATAAAGCAGATGGAATAAATGAAGGAAGGAAGGAAAGAAGGATGGAAGGAAGGAAGGAAGGAAAGAAGAAAAATGGGAAGAATAAAAATGAATGATGAGGGAAGAAAAATGAGAACTGGGAGAGACAGCGACAGTAAAACAAACGAGAGAGAGAGAGAGAGAGAGAGAGAGAGAGAGAGAGAGAGAGAGAGAGAGAGAGAGAGAGAGAGAGTTAGGGAAGGGGGGGGGGACGAGAGGGAGAGAGGGAGGGAGGAAGGGAAAATATGGCAGCGATAAATAAGGAGGAAACAGAGGACGCGAGGAGAGAGAGAGGAGAGGAGTGAGAGGAGGGAGGGAAAATGGAAAGTGAAAATTGTTCTCTCTCTCTCTCTCTCACTATACTTTTTACTCAGTCATTCTATCTATCTATCTGCAAGAGGATACACAAAAATCCATTTCAAAACAGCCTAGTGAGACCGCACTTCAAATACGCAATGCAGTTTTGGTTTCCTCACCTACGCAAAATTATAACCAGTGCGGCGCAGAGAAACCAGAGACAGAGGTCACTGTTGTTTGAAAGGACGCGAGTTCGATCCGAGGCTGGAGCAGGGAATTGTGTGATGAATTAAATTTCGTAAAAAAAAAAAAAAAAAAGAAATCGCTGACCTTCCACAAGACTATCGACGTCATGAAAACACCCCCGCTACTATCAATGCACCAGTCCTGAATGAGACAACTCGAGCAGTTATTCAGTATGGACGGTGGGCCTTAGTGCCGAAGTGGTGACATGTGAAGGTGCATAGCATGTTGGTGGACCGCTGGACGTCAGGGAACGGGCTGTTAAACCTGTGCTCAGCGTAGGACACATGAAGGAAAACACAACGATGAAAGACTAGAGCATTTTACCTTACGCTCTTTATTACCGAGATTATTGGGTGATTTTAAAACCTCAATGAATCTGAAGACTAT
The DNA here is from genome assembly GCF_032717465.1 of Coenobita brevimanus. NCBI lineage: Eukaryota > Metazoa > Arthropoda > Malacostraca > Decapoda > Coenobitidae > Coenobita > Coenobita brevimanus. The sequence goes on from NC_136979.1 coordinate 33,502,241, forward strand.
TTCCAGTTCATTCATCTTTGCTCCTAATTTGCCTATAAGGGGAAGAGGAAACTATTTATAAATCACGGTGGCTAACCTTGATGTCAAAAATGAATTCCACAGCGACAAACTGACTAACAAACAGAATAAGCTTCGATAAAATAGGATACAGAATTCTACTAGAGGTATTTACACAACAAGGCTACTTATTACATGTTAAAAGAGAGACAGTATAATCACTCCAACACCTGATATAACCACTCTTCCAATATCGTTCGTTGAAAGCATCATATTATAAGCGCTGAAAGCAGATTAGAGATGCTTATTTCAATGCCAACTACAATTTCCACTACACACACACACACACACACACACACACACTTTAGACAGCAATGAATGACACTATTAATAAGCGTCTAAATCAGACAGGTTTAATAAATCATGCATTCCCAAACAGACACGTCCTGGGTACAGTCCTTAGGCGAAATTGTGTCCTGGGTACAGTCCTTAGGCGAAATTGGTGTAAGCTGTTAGGTCAATTAGGCAATTGAGACAGAAATAACGTGTTGGGTTATTTCTAGGATCATAAGTAAATATATAATGCATTTTGTAACTCTAGAAAAGTTAATATGAAAAGATATATAGCTGTACGAGTTAAAAAAAGGTACGTGGATATATGAAAAACTGTATATTCTTAGCACTACTTTCTAGCTTTCCCATAAAATTTTCTTTCTCCTGTACAGTGTTACCCTATTCCTCTACAGTGTATTTCGGAGGATGTGGAGGGTGAGGGAGAGTCGTCTGCTTTACTAGGCCTATCCTGTTCTTAAATGTCTGGGATGATGGGTTGGTCTTGCAGTTAACACTCAGAACAGATCAATTGCACAGGGCCGTATGATGTGTGTGGTCTGTGTATGCAACTCTCTCTCTCTCTCTCAATTCACCTTTATCTTCCTTTTCCCCTCCCATTCTTTTTTCCATTCCCTCTCCTCTCCTTCCTCCCTCCCTCCCGCTCTCTCTTAATATCTTTTTCCCTCGTTCACTTTTACGTGCGCTCTCTCTCTCTCTCTCTCTCTCTCTCTCTCTCTCTCTCTCTCTCTCTCTCTCTCCAGATCGTTCGTTTCTTTCCTCCTTTCCTCTCTCTCCCTCCCCAAACTTTCCTCCTCTATCTTCCCTCCCCCCTCCCTTCCACACCCCAGGGAGGATATTGAGGTGGAGGGGGGGGGAGGGGACGGGAGGGGAGAGGGGGAGGAACGGAGGGAGGAAAGTTGGAAAGGACACTAAAATAAAATAAAAATAAAAGGAAGTGAGAGAGAAATTAGGAGAGGAAGGGAGAGGCGGAGAGAGTGAGAGAGGGGAGGAAAAGAAGGACATGAGAGACAAACAAAGTAGGAGGAGGAGGAGGAGGAGGACAAGAGAAGAAGGAACAGGAAGTAAGAAAGTGACGTTTAGGAGAGAGGGATGAAGGAAGAGAAGAGGAAGAAGGTGCTGAGAAAGAGAGGAAGAGGAGGAAGTGAGTGGGAAGGAGGATACAGGAAGTGATTGAGGGAGTGCGTAGGAAGGAGCAGTGTGAATGAATAAAGAGAGGAGGAGTAAGGGAAGACAGGGAGTGAAGGAAAAGATGAAGTGAAGGAAAAGAAAGAGTAAAAGAAGAGAGGGAGAGAAGGGAATGAAGGAGAGAAGGAAAAGAGGGAGTGATGGAAAAGGGAGTGATGGAAGAGGGAGTGAAGGAAGAGAGGGAGTGAAGGAAGAGAGGGAGTGAAGGAAGAGTGAAGGACGAGAGGAAGTAAACAAAAAGAGGGAAAGTAAAATTAAAAAATAAAGAGAGAATAAAGGGACTGAGAGTGAATAAAGTGAAACAAAAAGATAAAAAAATGTTAAAGAACAAATGAGGAAGGAAAAATGAAATTAAAGGAGAGGACGAGTAAATGAACAGAAAGAGAAAGACGGAGAGTGTGAGAGGAGAGACAGGGAGAGGGTGGGGGGGAGAGAGAGAGAATTGAGCAAAACATGGGGAGAAGGGAAGGAGAGGGGGGGGGGAAGGGATGGGAGGTGAGGTAGAGGGTGGGAGGGGGGGTGGAAATGAGAGAGCAAAAAAACTGTGAAAAGAATGAGCAGGAAGAAGAGGAGACTGAAGAATGAAATGAGAGAGAGAGAGAGAGAGAGAGAGAGAGAGAGAGAGAGAGAGAGAGAGAGAGGACGCGAAAGAGAGGGGAAAAGAGAAAAAGAGGAGTGGGCGACGGGGGGGGGGGGAGTAATCGAACGCTCTCATTGGCTCAACTGCGAGAGAGAGAGAAAAAGAGGGCGTTCTCATTGGCCGAAAAAATAATAATGAATTCTTATTGGTCGGCAGTAATAAAGGCTGATTTTAATTGGCTGGGCAGTTTTATAAGGAGAGTTCCCACTGGCTGAGACGCTCCGGGTGAATTTGCAAAGTTTAAAAGGAAGGATGATACTGGTCAGAGGAGGAAAGGATTCAGGAAGGATTGTAAGAATTTCAAATCTTATCCCTGCTTCGTCTAAAACTCTAAATCCTTAAACAGTGATATTAATTTGCCATTGTAGTAATTAGGTTTTGTGAGTGATAATGAACTATATATTTTTGACACTGCACTCACTATAATAAAAATAAGTGTCTTTATAATTTTTAGTTACTGTCAGTGTATCATATATGCATCACGTACTATATAACGATTTAAGGGAATGATTTAATCTGATTTTGATTCACTTGATTTTATTTAACGTCCAAGAAATCATTCACAGTGACGGAGTTAGGCAATTTCCATTCAATTCCTTCATTCTGAAAGGTCTCCCTAATGCTATATGAAATCGCAAGGTGGACGCAGAAATAAATAAATAAATAAATAAAAGAGAATAGCTGTGTTGAAGGGAATTAATCAATTTTATAGTAAGCATGCATCCGTGGCACTGACTTTTTCTGCATCAGAAATATTTGTGGTTGGTTGTATTTCCTCATATTGCCATTCAGTCTGGTTTGTTGTGACGTGTGTGGAAACCAAATGAGTAAAGATAAAAGTATACTAGCACACAAGGAATCTTAAACTGGTACACAACTTACAAGAAAGTCTGGTTGTGATATGTTTGGTCGCTATGAATGAAGATAAATGTGTAAACAGGCAATCTTACAGCATATACAACTATATGCCCAAGATTGTTTGTGAAGTGTTTGACAGTTGTACAAGTCACAATAAGAGTGTAGCCGAGGAATCTAATATTATACAAAGCATTATGAGTGAAGACTGATACACACAATAAATCTTACACACAAGTTAGGCTTAAATCTGTGAGTACTGCCTCCTGGATTCTTAAGGGGACAAAGGGTACTGGCTATGAAGAAGTAGAGTAGTGACTCAAAGGTTAAAAGAGAAGTTGCCTCTGATTAAATTTCACACCCTCTCACTCCTTCTTTCCTATTTCTCATTATTAACACTTTCAATACTAGACGTCTCCCTTCAGTTGAATATCACCTCTCTCCATTTAACTCCCACAATCACTCACTTGAATGACGTCATCCTATAGTGGCAAGACTATAATTACTATAAGCCACTGTACTGAAGAAGCAAAATTTGAGAGGCTGGGAAAACTACCCCTCACAGAAAGAGGCCATAGAGAGTCAGAATCAAAACCCAAACATTTCGATATTTCTGGCCACTGCATTTGAAATACTGATGGTCACTGGTAGACAGGTTAAGGAAGACTGCTTTGTTGTACTTATGGAAGACCAAGAATATCGGTTACCTTTTGTGTTACAGACCTGGAGAAGAAAAGAGTGAGAATGTGAAGACAGACATATGTTGTATGGCAATTGTACAGGGTAACATGCAAGAATAATTCAGAAGAAGCACGATCACTATAAAAGTGATGGTACAGACAGTGGTGGAATACTGTACGGAAGATAACAGAAAACAGACTGAAGAAGGCAGTACGAAGAACGGAAATGATGAAACAAAAGCCCTTTGGTTATGCTAAGTTTTGAGGTGCTGTTTTTTGGTGAGCAAACTAACACATGAAACCTGTTCACCACAAAAGGACAAATTAGACCACCATACAACGTCAGCAACTGCACAAAGCCAAAGAATGCATGGAATCAGAACAGCATGCTTAATTTTTAAGTTGATTTTGCATATGTACTGTAGTATCATTATCTTTCCATGAAACACTAGATAAATGAGATCATGAGAATAAGAGACGCCTAGCACACTGCCACATGATGAAAGGATTGGTGTTGTGCTGCTGAGCGTAAAGGATTAGCAAACGTAAAGAGGCAGTGGCCAGCAGAAACAAAGAAGCACTGGGTTTCTGATGCACTAAATCCAACACGGCTTCTGTCAAAAAGAACAGTCAGTTCAGAAAAGGTATGTGCTTTGGTTTTATCACATAAGGTTTATAGTGACTGCTGTGCTGGATACTGTGAGAAGTGGGTGGTAAAGTGAAGGACACAGTAATTAGCATATGAGTGAATGTGACTAAATGTACAGCTCAGATCAACGACGAGAAACAGGAGGTAAATTAGTGATGTGAAAGGGCCCTGGTGAACAGCATTGAGATTTATTTACAAGAGAACCGACCCTCCACAACAACAAATACAGTAGGACCTACAAAATAAACCTCTGAAAAAAAAAAAACACACACACACACAAACACACGAAAGGACACAAACTGCAGGAGGGCAGTTTAGAAAAGATCTCCCGAAGTCCGATGATCCATTTTCTATATTTCTTCCTGTTACCTCTAGACGATTTTACCCACGTTAGAAGAACTGGCGATGACGGGATTATATGAAGGATAAGAATAATTTCTCAAGATTGGAAATTATCTCCGGGGCCACTCGAACTGCCTGCTGATGGCGAGACTAAAAGGAAAAGTAGCGTCTTCGGGGTGATAGGGTTAAAGAAGTGCCAGAGTTGGCTGAAGGGCTTGGAAATATCTAAGGCTTACCATCTGCTTACTGTGCACCTGTCTTTCAATAACTTTCTCTCTCTCTCTCTTCTTTACTCCCTTATCACCTCAATCTCTCTTGTTATCTTTTGCTCCTAATCTCCCTTCCTTCTTTCTTTCCCTTTTTCTTTTTCTTTTACAACTTATTCTCCCTATTTCCTCTTTCTTTTTTTATTCCCCTTTCTACGCTCCCAATCCTCTTTTCTACCATTTTCCTCACTTTCCTTCCACTTCGTTTCTTCTCTCCTCCTCCTTCATCGCCAGGCCCCTCCCTCTCCCTCTCTCTTTCAGCCACTTGGGAGCCCCTCACCCCGACGTCTAATCTCCCCTCATTCTTCTCTCTCTCTCTCTCTCTCTCTCTCTCTCTCTCTCTCTCTCTCTCATACAGCCCTTTCATTGTTTTCTTGACCCATTCTATCTACCATTCTCACCACTGTTACATCTATCTGTTTGCATTAACCCCATCCGTCTCTCTCTCTCTCTTTCTATCTATCTATCTACTCATTAACCCTCCGCCTGAATAAAATCGTCTGGAGGTAACAAGAATTAAATCCGGAGTGAATCTATCGCCTGGAAGTATATTTCTATCTGTCCATTTATGTCTACTAATTCATCTATCTATCTATCTATCCATCTCTATCTATCTATCTATCTATCTACCTACCTACCTACCTATCTATCTATCTACCTACCTACCTACCTCCCTACCTATCTATCTATCCATCTATCTGTCTGGCCACCATCAAATCAATACATCTTGCAGTCTGTCCACCCAGGCGAGAACTATCTAATTCTCTCTCTCTCTCTCTCTCTCTCGTATGCTTTCACTCTTCCGACTTGAATCCTCCTAAAGCCCTTCTGTCTAACACACACACACACACACACACACACACACACACACACACACACACACACACATTCCCCAGCCCTTACACCTTACTACCTCCTATATCTTTCACTCTCCCCTTCCCCTCACTCTCTCTTCATCCCTTGCTCTTCATTCTCTCCCCTTTCTCACTCTCCCTCCATACCCCCCCCCTCTCTCTCTCTCTCTCTTCTTTATCTTTTGTTTGTTCCCTTCTCTTTTCCTTCCTTCCTTCTTTTCTTTTATTTTCTTTCATCATCATCATCGTCATCATTCATCATCATCTTCCTCTTTGTCATCATCTTCTTCTTCTTCCTCCTCCTTCCCCTCAACCTCTTATCATCTCCTTAACCCTTCTTCACCCTCTGTATTTTTCTTCATCATTTTCCCTTACTATTTCCTCTTTCTTTGGCCACACAAGGTAGATGGGGGGAAAACGGGAGAGACAGGGAAGGAAGGGGAAAGGAAAGAAAGGGGAGAGGTAGGAAGGGAGGAGAAAAGGAAAAAAAGGGGAGAAACGGGGAGAGAAGGGAAGAGATGGGAGTTGGGCGAAGGGAGGGAGAAGAAGAAACGGGAAAAGGGAAGGAGACAGATGCAGTGAATGGGGGAAGTGGTGAAGGAGAGAAAAGTGGGAAGGAGAGGGAAAAGGAAAGAAGAAAGGTGAAGGGGAAACAATGGGATGGAATGGAAAATGGAAAAAGAAGGGGGAGAGGCGAAGGAGGTGGAAAAAAAAAACCTGATGAAAGAGGAGAAAGGGAGGGGGGAAGATGAGCAAAGGGGGAAGGTGAAGAAAGGTGAAGGGGGAAAGATGGGGGGGGAGGGGAAGATGAGGGATATGAAGAGATGGAGGTGATGGGGGGGAGCTTATGCAAGGAAGAGGAAGGCTGAAGAGCATAGGGAACATAACCTTCATCACTATCATCATCATCATCATCATCATTTTTGTCCTCCTCCTCTCTCATCCTCACTTCCTTATCCTCATTTCTTCAAGTGTAATTCAGAATATTGCTCAGGTCACGAATATAGCAACTGGAGAAAGAGAGACGGTAAAGAGTGTACTAGAGCAGGTAGAAAGAAAGAGAGGAAGACTTAGGTGAGATGATGCAGGTGAGTATTGAAGTTAGGATGATGTATGAAGGTAAGAGGGGTCGTTACTGATTAGGGACACCAACACCTGCAGATCCGTCTCTCGCGGCCATCCCTCACAGGCGACAACAGAAAGACTGACTGATACACCGACGCTAAGAGACGTGTCGGTAATTCATAACCCTGTATTTCAACGTACCGGGCTCTGAACAGGTGGTACAGAGCCCGTTCCCTTGGTCTGTCCACCCATTCACCTTCCTCTCTCTCTCTCTCTCTCTAACACACACACACACACACACACACACACACACACAACCCCGAACCTGCTCCCACAAATATCAACTCTTCACCTGGCTTAAAATTTAGCTGCCATCTCTACCTTCAATGAGAGCTGTACCGTTAACGCCATGATTACTACTAGAGTATGATGCTAGTCACGAAGAAGTGCCATGAAAAATATGTAGGGCCGTAGCATTGCCTTCTTCCGCTGATCCATTTGAAATTAGTAGCACAAGAACAAAAATCTGGATCAAATTAAAAAAAAGTAACGCCATGCTTAATACCAGAATATGATGCTAGTCACGAAGAAGTGCTAAGGAGAGAATGTACGGCAGAGTCATGTGAAATAAACAACACAAGGACGAAAATTTAAATCAAATAATAATAATAATAATAATAATAATAAACAGTACTCACCTACCTCCATCACCCCGTCCGTCTGCGTTCTTCGTCTGCATTGCCACGTCCCTTCACAACGCTGTCAACCTGTAAAGAGACGAGAATAGTTACACAGACCACACAGACTTCGCCGTCCTTTGTACGTGGATTGGCCGTAGTGTTTTTGGGTAGACTCACGGCCGTATTGCTAAACTGAGTACGCCAAGGGGTAGGCAATCACCTTTCCTTTTTTTTTCTTCTTTTTTTTTTTTTTTTTTTTTTAATGGTCATTTGTGAAGGTCATGGTGATAGGTATTTGGCTTCTCTCTCTCCCTCGCTGCTGCATGCGTTCTGTAATCCGGTATGCAGGCTAACCTCATGTTATTGTTGTTGTTTTTACGTTATTTATTTATTTATCTATTTTTTTATGTAACCTAGAACTGTCAGAGGGAACCGGCGCTCCGTGTGGGAAACAGTATACTTCACTATGGGCGAACCAGGCCCTTCCCACGGCGAGGTGCGGGAAAATATGAGATTTGGCTCTCGGGTGGATGCCGCAGCTACTCCAACCCATGTGAACACCATCAAACGCGTAGGCTGTTCGTCACTGGTTAACCACAAACAGTTTTGTGAAGTGTTTCATACATGACTGTCAAAAATTAAAAGTTAGTCTTTGCCCTTTCTGAAGTAGTGGTAGTGGTAGTAGTAGTAGTAGAAATAATGACAATAATAATAGTAGTAGTAGTAGTAGTAGTAGTAATAATAATAATAATAATAATAATAATAATAATAATACAATAATAATAATAATTAAAATAACAGAAAACCATGAATGACATTTTATAGGACAGCAGGAAGTAGTACTGCGTGGTAAGTGGGGGCGCTGACCATCCACTCATTCAACGTGGTGCTGTCTTCGGGTGTCGCTAAAATGACATGCCAAATTACTTGCAACCCAGGACGCCATTTACTACGCTGGGTGGTAGCCATATAATCAAACAGACGCCTGGTGGTCTAGCAGGTTAAGGAGCTCTGATTGGATGTTGCGTATCTGGCGTCTGCATCCAAGGACTGTCTGAGATATATTGCCCACAGTATACCACTCAGGGACGAGCAACTGGGGTCATGAGCCGCTGATGAGGCAATGAAAGACTGAGTGAGAGACTGAGAGATATAACATAATTAAAAAAAAAAAAAAAATTGATCCACTAGACAAATAGATGCAATACAGGAATGTAGGAATGTATGCATATGTTGTGTGTGTGTGTGTGTGTGTGTGTGTGTGTGTGTGTGTGTGTGTGAGAGAGAGAGAGAGAGAGAGAGAGAGAGAGAGAGAGAGAGAGAGAGAGAGAGAGAGAGAGAGAGGCGAGGACAGGTGAGGGGTGAGGTGAGGCAAGGTGAGGAAAATTACAGGTGTGGGAGGCTGTTTTTAGTCGCTTTGTCTAGTCCACTTCCTCCCTCCCTCACTAGCTGCCGGGGAGAACACGGGGAGAACACTGGGAGGACTAATTGGTAGGGAGAACACACACAGAGAACACCAGAGAACACTGGGAGGAAGAACACAAGAACACCATAAGAAAACGAGAACAGTGGGAAGAACACCAGGAGAACAGAACATAGTGAGAGTATTTCGAAAACAAATGGAGAACAGAGAACACCCTGAAAACACTGACAGGTACAACAAAGAACAGTGGGAGAGAACACACGGCGCGAGAACACGAGACCACAAAAACACTGAGAGAACACAGGAAGAACAAGCACAGGTAATGAGGTGTGTGTTGTGGAAGGTAAGAGGATGATCAGGTGGAAAACTCCGGCATCCTCTTCACTATTTTTTTCCTCAATCAGTTTTCTATTAGACGATTGAATTATACTTTGAAAGGACCCCTATCGATGAAGGGGCTCTGTCTAACCCCTATACAGACCGAGGAAGTTCATTATGGCTTATTCTTGCCGCTTCCAGACGATTTTATTCATCTAGGAAAAGATCTATAGTTCGTACTGGAGAAGTCAATGAAGACGATTTCCACCCCTCCCCCCTCTTCGAAATATCTCCACAAAACTTAATAACAAAATGGTGTGGAAATACCAGAAGACAGGAAGATAATACCAGACTGACGGGGTTTACAGGACGGTATTAACACCCCCAGATGAATAAAATCGTCTGGTGGTAGCCGGAATAAAGGACAAGAGAAGATCCACGGAACCCTTCACTACGATGACGTGTTCTGCATTCTTGCTTCCAAAAGGATCTTTTACTCAGCTTAGGGGAGACTCTTCTAACTGGAGGGGTTAGTTAGGCCCTTCATTAACCCCTTCATTACATTATTAACTCCTTCATCACCAGAAGCAGCCTTTTATTCGGCTCAGAAAAGGCCTTTTGTACAGAACAGGCAAATCAATCTTCATTAATCTTTCCCCTATTTTTCTGCAGGTTTATTTTATGGAAGACCGTAAGAATAGGTTAAGGAAACCGGATAACAGCCAGAAGGTTGAGAACAGACAATAATCTTTTGGAGATGGAGAATGAGATCAATCTTCCAACTAAAAAGGAAAGATATAAGCAGAACAAAATAAGGTCTGCCTAGGCTGAGTGTCAGCAAAGTAGCAGTTTCTGATAAATCCTACAGAGATCCCATCAGAACAATATACCAGAACGGGAAGATATGTAAGCCACATCCTTATGAGATACCTTACAGAGCTGAGAATATCAGAGAGGAGGTTACAGACATAGTGCCGGAAACATCCAGTGTAGAGTTTGAAGCAAAAGCCTGCGGCAAAGACTCTGGCTGTATTATAAGAAGAGAGTAACAGAAGCATCAGAGTGGAAAAGAGGAGGAAAGAAGAGCACGTAAATTTGTTGCAGAGGTTTTCGGCAAGGTGTCGGAAAGAAGAGCAAAAGTGTGAACTGGAAAGATCACTGAACCTGGAACAGATGTAACTGTTTTTGGCAAGATGGAGCACAGACTGAGCACCACTCTGGACGGAAACACAATGCACAGGATTTGGGCTAAATTGACTGAGCTACCTTTTGTGAGCCAGTTTATTGCTATGGACATTTCTCAAGAGGGTAAGAGAGAGAGAGGAATATATTTTTTCATGCCTGACAGGATACCCTCTATAATACGCTCAACTCATTCTCAGCCAGGAAATCCAGGATCGTATTTTTTTTTTTTTTTTTATAGCACATCTTCCTTATTAACTCTGCACATTACACCTCAATATCAAAACAACATATGAAACGTACTAAAGAATGTCAAGTAACACGTAGAATAAATCGCTATGGAAGAGGTGTTACGAAGGCTGCCACCTAGAACACATGCCTAGATCAGAGCAGGGAACGACAAAGAAATACTGCCTGAGCATCTCCCAGTCTACAGAGCCACGGTGCTACAAACTCAGCTTCTTTGGTCTGTTTATAAGTCTCAGAGATACAATAAGACAGACTACCAAGGCAAGATTGTGACTGAAAGGGGTTAGCGGAGAAAGATGAGAGAAAAAGGCCAAGCAAGAACTCCAAGACAGAGATATTGGTAAGGTGGAGTATAAGCTGATGTGGGTTACTTTAGACAGAGATGAAGAGTTCTTGTTTATGTGGATAAGTGAATGGAGGAGACAAAGGTGGTGGTACGCATTTTCTGAAAGAGGAGAAATGGAAGGATATTAAGCGTTAAAATAGTAGTCAATACAAAAAAACAGTGATAGAGTATGAATTAATATGTAGGTAGAGAAATTCAGATCTTCAACTACAGGAACACAACATACAACAGCAATTACAGCAACAGATACCAGTGTTAAAGGAATATTCAGTTAAAACAACAATACAGTGATCTCGTTAATGTACAAAACTAAACAATAATACAAACGTTCCGGTACAAAATTACAAAAACTGAAATGAAAAAAATGGAATGTAGAGTAGGAAAAACACAAGCCAACAAAAAACAAAAATATAGCTGGACAAAGACAAAGTAAGTTACAGAAATACACAAGTAGGAGGAGTTACAAAGGAATTACTACTTAAAGAAATACAAAAAAAGAGAAGTTACAGAATTATACAAAGCTACAGAACTACAGGTAAAGGTACATAAATACAAAAGGTAAATAGTTGCAGGTGTATAATTACGAGTGAGGGATTGAGTGCAAGATGTACTGTATGTGGTGTACTGGTGTAAGGGATTGAGTGCAAGGTGTATGTGGTGTACTGGTGTAAGAGATTGAGTGCAAGGTATATGTGGTGTACTGGTGTTGATACAAAGGCTACCTGAATCAATCAATACACTGAATATTACACGAGTCACCTACAGGGGGTGTCAACTGGCCCCCCCCTCATCTCCCCCTCTCTCTTATTCACCCCTCCCTTCCTTCCTTCTTCTCCCTCTTCTTCCCCACTCCTTCCCTTCCTCTCCTCTTATGCACCTTAGTCAACCCTCGCTTTCTTCCTTCCTCTCCCTCCTCTCATTCCTCTTTACGCACCTTGCTCATCCCTCTCTTCCTCGCTCTCCTTCTCCCCCTCCTCGGCATGGGTCGTGAGAACATTTGAGTTACTACTAGTCCATGTAACTCCTTGTACTCGCCTTACTCATTCCCCTCTCACTTCCTCTCTCCCACTCCTCCCCTCTTACCCAATTCCTCCTCTTCACTCACTTCCCTACCTCCCTCCTCCTCTCTCTTGCTCACCCTCCTCCTCCTCCCTTCCTTTTACCCACTTCCCTTTCTTCAGTTCTCTCTCTCTCCTCTTTTTCTTTAACGTTCATGCATTAACACTTACAATCTTTATACCTGACAACCTAATGTGCGTGCATTACACTTCTGTACACACACACCTGACAACCCGATATGCGTACATACACTCGTCAATACATAAATCTAAACACACACACACACACACACACACACACACACACACACACAAATACATACACTCGTCAATACATGCACCTATACAAACAAACCACAAACAAACAAGCAAACTCACACGTACACACAAAACATACATACACAAACACTCTTCTTAATGTACACGAAAAACATAGAATACCCTTACACCATACACACACACACGTACACACAAAGATAAATACACACACACGTACACACAAAGATAAATACACACACACGCACACGTACACACAATGATATATACACACGCGTACACACAAGGATAAATAGTAACACGCATACGCAAGGAAACCAAGCCATTCACACGCACACACCTACATCACACACACACACACACACACACACACACACACACACACACACACACCTCATCCGCATACGTCACACACACACACACACACACACACACACACACAAGGATAAATATAAAAATACACACATGGAAACCAAGCCACTCACGTACACACACCCCATCCGCATCCTTCATACACACACACACACACACACACACACACACACACACACACACACACACACACGCACAAACAAACCTTCTCACGACATAATCATCAATACTCTGTTTTTTCCTCCATTCCTCCTTCCTTCCCTCCCTCCATTCCTTCTCCACCACTCCTCCCCCCCTCTCTCTCTCCCACACGTCTCCCTTCCTCTCCTCCATCATTAATCCTTCCTTAAACTCTTCCTCCCTCACTCCCTTCCTTCTTCGTTTCCACACTGTTCCATCACTCTCACTTTTCTTCCTTCCCTCCATTCATCTTGCCTCATACCTTCCCTTCCTCCTTCGCTTCCTTCTTCCTTTTCTACTTCGCTGCTACACTGTTTCTTCCTAACATTTTTCTTGCTCCAATTCCTCTCTCCTTCCTGCCTCCTTCCTTTCCTTCCTTCCTTTCTTCTCCGTTTCCACACTACATTACCATTCTCTTCTCCTCTCCCTTCCTTCATTTTTCTGCCTTCAAACTCTCCCTCCTTCCTTCTCTCCCTTTTTCGTTTTCGCCCTATCATTCTATCAATCTCTCCCTTCCTCTCATCCATGATTTACACTTCTTCACCCCCTCCCTCCTTCCCTCTCTTCCTCGATCTCCTACTCTCTTAGCATTTTCTTCTCTCCCTTTCATTATTTAATATATTCTTACCCCTTCACTATCACAGACTTCTTCCTTCCTTCCTTCCTTCCTTCCCTCCCTCCCTCTCTCCTTCGCATTTCATTACTTAATATATTCTTAACCCTTTCACACCGATGATGTCTTCTGAATATGTTCACGTTAATTCAAGACGATTTATTGAGAACTTGTAAGATTTCTCAAGATGGAGGGGTTGGATGCAGCCTTGCCCAACCCCCCCTTCATTAAGGGGCTTTAAGATGAAGAAAATCGTCTTGAGGTAGCGAGAACTAACTCTAAGACGGTCACTGTTCTGAAAGGGTTGAGCTGCCGCCTTCTTTCTTCGTTTCCTTCTCTGTTTTATCCTTCTCTCCTTCCCACGCGTCTCCTTCTCTCCCTCCCTCCTTCCCTCCTTTCACTTTCCTCCCACGCTCTCCTTCCTTCCTTCACCCCATTCCCCCCCCTCCCCCTACCTTTTCCGTGATTAACCCCTTCTTCCTTCCTCCTCCTCCTCCTCCTCAACCATCTTTTCCTCCCCTTTTGTTTTTTCCTTCTCTTTATCCCTCCCTCCTTCCGCTTTCCTCCGACGCTCACCTTCCCTCTCTCCTTTATTTTCCTTCCTTTAATCCCTCATACATCCCTTCCTTCCTTCCTCCACTTTCTTCTCACCCTTTCCTGTCCTTCCTTTTCCTTCAGTTTCTTTAATCCCACCCTTTTTCCTTCCTCCACTTTCTTTCATCTTTCCTCCTCTGTTTTCCTTCCCTTCATCCTTCTTCCACTTTCCTCACATTCCTTCCCCTCCTTTATTTTCCTCTCCTTATTCCCTCCTTTCTTCCTTCTTTCCATCTGCCTCCTTTCCCCTCCTATGTTTTCCTTCCCTTAATCCCTCCTTCCTTCCTCCTCCTCCCACTTTCCTCTCACGCCCTCCTTTCCTTCCCTCCTTCATTTCACTCAACCTAATCCCTGTCCCTTCTCTCTTCCCTCCCTCCTCTCTCTTCCCACCCTCTCTCTTTCCATCCCCCTTTCCTCCCTCCCTCCCTCCTCTCTCTTCCCATCCACCCTCCCTCCCTTCCTCCTTCCTCCTTTCCTCCCTCCCTCCCTGTGCAAAATTATAAGCAAGACACTGTAATCTAAGAGGGTCCATTTCCTCAAGGGAGGAGGGGGGAGGGGAGAGGGAGGTGTGGGTGCTGAAGACAGGGAGGAAGAAGGGAGGGAGGGAGGGAATGAAATAAGAGTGGGTGATAGACCGACGAAGGGACAGGAAGGGAGGAGGGGAGGAAGGGAGGGAGGACAGGGAGACGGGAGGGAAGGAAGGGAGGGAAGGAGGAGAGGGAAAAAGGAGGGAAGGAAAGGAATAATGGAGGAAAGGGAAGGGAGAGAAGGAGGGAGGGAGAGAGGGAGGAGAGGGAGAAAGGGAGGGAGGAGAGGGAGAAAGGGAGGGAGGAGAGGGAAAAGGGAGGGAGGAGAGGGAAAAGGGAGGGAAGGGAAGCGAAAAGGGAGGAAAGAGAAGGGAAAAAGAAAGAGAAGGAAAGGGAGCACGAGAGAGCGGAAGGGAGGGTGAAATAAGGTGTGGGAGAAAGGGTGAGTGAGGAAGAGGAAGAAATGGAAAGAATGAGAAAGTATGAAAAAAAAGAAAGAAAGAAGAATGCAGGGAGGGAGGAAGGGTGAGAAGTGGGTGCCGAAGACAAGAAGGGAGGGAGGGAGGGGGGAGGGAAGATAGAGGGGGAGGAAAGGAGTGAAATAAGGAGGGAGGGAGGGAGGGGGGAGGGAAGATAGAGGGGGAGGAAAGGAGTGAAATAAGGAGGGAGGGAGGGAGGAAGGCAGGCAGGAGGGAAAAGAAGATATGTATGATTGGGTAAGTGTGAGTGAGTGTGGATGACTTGGTAAGACTGAGTGAGTGTGAGAGTTAGAGTGAGTGAGTGAGTGAGTGCGTGTGAGTGTGTGTGTCTGTGTGTTTCTGTGTGTGGGTTAGTATGAGTCAGTGCTGCGTGTGAGAGTGAGTGAGTAAATAAAAGTGACTGAATGCGTGCGTGTGAGTGAGGTGCGTGCAAGTAAACCCAAGTGCGTGTGTGAGTGTGAATTGACAAGCGCGTGAGAATGTGTATAAAGACTGAGGAGGAATGGGCAAGTGAGTGAGTGAGTGAGAGAGTGAGTGAGTGAGTTGAGTGAGTGAGTGAAGAGACGACTGAGTAGGTGAATAAGTGAGTGAGATGTGAGTAGATGAGAGAGAGAGAGAGAGAGAGAGAGAGAGAGAGAGAGAGAGAGAGAGAGAGAGAGAGAGAGAGAGAGAGAGAGAGAGAGAGAAAATAAGTAAACATTTGCGTGAGGCGAGGTGACAGGAAGTGAGTGAGTGAGTGAGTGATGATGGGCTAAGGGAGGAGGAGGAGGAGGAGGAGGAGGAGGAGGAGGAGGAGGAGGAGGAGGAATGACAAAGAAAAAGAATCACGGAACGAAGAGATAAACAGACTAAGGATAAACAGGATGATTGACTGATGACAGGAAGGAAGGAACGAAGGAGGGAAAGAATGAAAGAAAGAATGAATGAATAATTGAATAAAGTAATGAATGAATTAATAAGTGAAGGACTGAAGGAAATATGAAGGAAGTTAGGAGGATAAAGAAGGAATGAATAACTGGAGAGAGAGAGAGAGAGAGAGAGAGAGAGAGAGAGAGAGAGAGAGAGAGAGAGAGAGAGCAGTAAGATACAGGGAGGAAGAGCAGAGGGAGATATTATGGAGAAAGGGAGAAATCGGGAGAGGGGAGGAGGAAGAGAAAGAGTAAAGTAAGGGGAGAAGAAGCAGACAGAGGGGTTGGGAAGGGATGGAGGGGAGAGGGAGGGGAGGAGTAAAAAGATGGGTGGGGAGGATTTCAAGGTCACTAATAAACACAACTCCCTCCCTTCCTCCCCACCTCCCTCACTCTCTCCCTTCTCCCTCCCTCTCTCCTTCATTCCCTCCCTCCTCTCCTTGCTAGTTTAATTCCTTCCCTCCTTCCTTCTCTCTTAATTCTTTTATCTCCACTCTCTTCCCTCCCTCCTTCCCTCCCCCCTTCTACTCCTACTCTCTTTCCTCCCTCCTTCTCTCCATACTTTCTTCCTTTCAATTTTTTTCTTCCAAATCTTTCCTCCCTCTCTCTTTCTCTTCTCACTACTGTCTTACGTCTCTCTCTCTTCTCTTTCTCTCTCTCTCTCTCTCCTCTCTCTCTCTCTCTTTCTCTCTCTCTCTCTCTCCTCTCTCTCTCTCTCTTTCTCACACACACACACACACATACACAAACACACACACACAAGACATCCCAACTTCCTCCTTTCTCTTTGTTTTCGTATTTTCCTCCCACTTCCTTCCTCCTCCCTCCCTCTTCCTTCCTCCCCCTCCCTCCTCCTTCCCCTCCCTCTTGCGTATATGCAGGGGAGGACGGAGAAGGAAGAAGCGGCAAGGAAGAGATAATGAGAGAGAGAGAGAGACAGAGACAGAGAGAGAGAGAGAGAGAGAGAGAGAAAGAGAGAGAGAAAGAAAGAAAACACAGGAAATTACATACGAAGGATAAAGGAAGTTAAGGAAAAAGACGAATAAGGTGAAAAGCAAAATAAAGAAAAGATTTGTTGATTTGTCTTAAGGTTGACTGTGACTCTAGTATCTACAGTAAAAAACAACAATAAAAACAACAACAACAGAAAAAACAGGACAAAGAAAAAGAATATGACAAGGATAGCTAGAGTCCCATATTTCCGGACCCGAGGCTGGACTAGCGTGTTTCAGGGTCCGGTGTGTACAAACTGGCACATACATACATACATAGATATACATACATACAACCAGTCATACATACATACATCCACAGTCATACATACATAGTCATAAACATACATACATACATCCACACAGCCATACATACATAGTCATACACATACATACATACATACACGTACATCCATCCATCCCTCCATACATACATATACACACATACACATACATGCATTAATACACCTTAGTATAACGCCATTAATATTTTGTTCCTGATACTTTGCGACGATGTTCCGCTCGGGGGAGGGGGGGGAGGAGACTTAACCCCTTCGCTGTAAGACGCCTTGCTTAAGTAAAATCAAATCAAGGAGCGTAGGAAGCAAAAAACAAACACACAAACAAACACAAGGAAAACGTAGCCGGATTTAGGAAAATGGACATAGTATTCCTAGTGTGTGTGTGTGTGTGTGTGTGTGTGTGTGTGTGTGTGTGTGTGTGTGTAATAAGGATGTAGACAATACTTGCTTTGTTTTTCCTGCTTTGGACCTACACTTGGCCTTACTAACCCCCTCATGGTCGCCTCTTGTCTACTTTTTTCAATCTATCCCAGACGATTCAGCTGAAGGTAACTACTGGAGCCTGAGAGTGTCAATACTGGCGCCACTGACCCCTTTTCATCGTCGGGACAACTCTATTCCAGGTAACTTCAATCACATTTACCTGTGAGTCATACGAGCCCGAATGTATGGACTATTTTTTGTTTTCTTCCTCTGTTCATCTTGTCTAAAAAAAATAAATAAGTAAAAAAAATGTTCAGACTGGTTCACTACTTTCTTGAACACTGGAATGAACAATGGACAGAACAGAACCCAACAGACTGATTAGAACCCAATAGACAGAATAGAACCCAACAGACAGAATAGAACCCAATAGACAGAACAGAACCCAATAGATAGAATAGAACCCAATAGACAGAATAGAACCCAATAGACAGAGCAGAACCCAATAGACAATAGAACCCAACAGACAATAGAACCCAATAGACAGAATAGAACCCAACAGACAGAATAGAACCCAATAGACAGAATAGAACCCAACAGACAGAATAGAACCCAATAGACAGAATAGAACCCAATATATAAAATAGAACCTAATGGACAGAATAGAACCCAATGGACAGAATAGAACCCAATAGACAGAATAAACCCAACAGACAGAATAGAACCCAATACTGAACCCCGCAGTGCACCTTCTCAAACTTAATAAGGCAGTCTGATCATCTCACCTGTAACCCTTTCAGCGAGATCTTTTTTTCTTTTCCTCTCTCTCTCTCTCTCTCGTAAATCCTCTTTGCTAAAACTAATCCCTCCTGTTCAAAGCGTCAACCTGAACAAAATCGTCTGGAGATAACAATAACATGAACAAAAAAAATCCCCTCTCTGAAGTGGTTGATTACACTATATCTATTTGTCTATCTACATACCCATCTATCTATCTATCTATACTTCTTTACTGCCACCATTTTCACTTTTGAACTGAAGAGGAAGAAAATATATTACAAAATGACGCCATTACACTGAAAGAATTAAGGAGGGTGAAAACAGGAAGTGGAGAAGGAGAGGAGGAAGAAAAGGAGAGGAGGGAGAGAAAGAAAGGAGGGAGAGAAGGAAAGGGGGGAGAGGAGGGAAGGAGGGGGAAGGAAAGGATGGAGAGAAGGGAAGGAGAGAGAGAAGGAAAGGAGAGAAGCAAAAGGAGGTAGGGAAGGAAAGGAGGAAGAGAAGGAAAGGGGGGAGAGATGGAATGGGGGAGAGAAGGAAAGGAGAGAGAGAGGATGGAGAGTACGAGAGGGGAGAGAGGGGATGAAATTAGATAGGGATGGAGAGGGGATGAAAGGAAATGGGTACAAAAAGAATGACGGGGGAGGAGGGGGAGAAGAAGAGGGGAGGGGAGGGGAGGGGAGGGGAGGGGAGGGGAGAGGAAGAGGGGAGGGGAGCGGAGAGGAAGAGGAGTACGAAGGAGAGAAGGGGAAGGAATAGGAAGGAGAGGAAGAGAGGAAGTAAAAAGGAGAAAAATTGTAAGACAGGAGATGGAGAAAGATAATCCATAGCAAGGACGTAAATTGAGAAAGAAGAACAGGGATTTACAGGAAAAAAATGAGAGAGAGAGAGAGAGAGAGAGAGAGAGAGAGAGAGAGAGAGAGAGAGAGAGAGAGAGAGAGAGAGAGAGATACAAAAAGCAATAAAAAACGATAAAAAAACAGGAGAAAAAATAACACAAATATAAATGAGACAACCCCTTCAATACGAGAGCTCCTTAATTAAGTAAAGAAATAAGGAATAAACCAATAAAATAAATAGTAAAGATTTTGAGTGAGAGGAGCTTAGGGAGTGAAAAATAATAAGCTCCCTAGAGATACCAAAATTTATACAATATTTTTCATGTACAGTAATATTGTAGCGAGAAAGGAGAATATTAAAAAAATATATGGAACACTGATATGAAGATGTAAACTCATTGACACAAACTTGTAAAAAGACTGGGAGATTAATATACACTATACAATCATACAAGTATACATTTACAAAGATAGAAACCTCTCTCTCTCTCTCTCTATCTATCTATCCTAAATACATAAATAAATAAATAAACAAATATATAATAAACACATCTATCCATCTACCTATATCGTAAATTAAGAAATAATAAAAAAAATCTACCTACCTAAAATCATCCACCTAGTAAATAATGAAAATACTTCAAATTACACACACACACACACACACACACACACACACACACACACACACACACACACACACAATCACGTCACAAATCTTCCATACTCTCACAACAACGCGGTTATCCCTCCCCTCCCCCCCCAAAAAAAAAAGGTTCACATCAGTGGTTATATCTGTCCTATCTATCTATCTATCTATTGCCAGACGCCTCAATCCCGTTTGGGGTGGCCACAAACAAATCGCCTCCAAGTCGCCCTGTCCCCCGCCATTTCACTGCCCTGCTCCCAACTCACACCCCACTCTCTCATATACCTCTCCACCCCATCCCTCCATCTCATCCTCGGCCTCCCCCTCCCTCTTCCCCCCTCCACCTCACTCACATACACTCTCTTTGTCAGTCTTTCACCCTCCATCCTCTCCACATGGCCAAATGTCCAATACTACTTATACTGTATAATTTCCGTTTTTTTTTTTTTTTTTATATTTTTAATCCGTCGCGTAAACCTAAAAAATTTATCTACCCACCAATCTATCTACCTACCTAATGTACTTATTTATCTAACTGTCTATCTACCCATCTATCTATCTCTCTATATATCTAAATGTATCTACCCGCCCATCTATCTATCTATCTAACTATCCATCTCTATCTACCTATCCATCCACTTATAAATTCATCAATCAAACATTCCATCTATCCATTCTTCAATCACTCAAATATCCATCTATCCCTATCTATCTATCTAACTATCTATCCATTCACCAATCTTTCTATTTATCTATCTATTTAAGCATGCAAACTGAATATGTATATGAATATGCATACAAAACACAACTACGAAATCTGCAAAACTGTAGTGCGGTCCAATAATTAAAAAAAATAAAAAAAAAAACGAAATACACCCACGTACTGAAAGGGTTAAATCGTCCAAGGAGGCTGCGATAAACCCTCCTGGACTGATAAACCTTCCGATAAACTGTATTTGTATTATTTGTATTTTCTGTATCTGCAATAAATCTGATCCTCGTAAAACCTGTGTTATTTAATGGATTAGTGCTGGAAGTCATCACACATACATACATACAAAGACACACACACACACACACACACACACACACACACACACACACACTCTCTCTCTCCTTCATCACCTCTTTACCTACTTACCTCCCTCACTCCCTGCCTCCTCTCTTTCCTTTCTCTCTGCCAACCTCCTCTTTTCGTCGCTACTCTTTTCCCTTGCCAATCCTTCCTGACCCCCCCCCCCTCTCTCTTGATTCACCTCCACCTACTCCCAATGTTCCCCCCCCCTCTCTCTCTCTCTCTCGCTCACACACTTTTAATTCACTCTCACCTACTCCTAGTCTCTCTCTCTCTTCTCTCTCTCTCTCTCTCTCTCTCTCAGCGATGCAGGAGTCGAAGGACAAACAACAAAGATTAACAACAAAAACAACAATAGCCTTCAACATAGATAACAACAATAACAAACTTAACAGAGACCTTCACACACACACACACACACACACACACAGAACGAGCGAGCGAGCGAGAGAGAGAGAGAGAGAGAGAGAGAGAGAATCATATTGGTACAGGAATGAAGGAGATGGGAAGGTAGGTGTAATGAAGAGAGATGAAGGAGAAACAGAGAAATGGAGAATGAAAGAGTGGGTGAGAGAATGAAGGAAGAAAGGAAGGACGGAAGGAGGAAAGGCAGGAAGGGAAGAGGGGAAAGTCAAAGGGCAGTGAGGGAGATGGATGGAAATAGAAGGGAGGGAGTAGGAGGGAAGGAGGGAAAAATGAGAAGAGTAGGCAACGAAGAGAGGAAAAATAAGCGAAGTAGGAATGAGAGGGAAGGAAGGAAAAAATGAGTAAATGAGTGTGAAGGAGGGGAGAGGAGGGTGAAAAATAGTTAGAGCAGGGGAGGGAGGGGGGAAGGAGGGAGGGAAGGAGGTGGTAAAGCAGGAATGGAAGACGGAAGGAAGAAAAATGTGTGAAGTGAGAGAGTTAAAAGGAAATATAAGGGAGGGAGTGGGAGGTAAGGAGGGAAAGAGAGAAAAATGGAAGGAGTGGGTGCTGAGGAAGGAAAAATGATGGAGGGAGAACTAAGGAGGGGGAGGGGTGATGAAAGGAATAATGAGTGCAGAAGGAGTGGGATGGAAGGAAGGAAGGAAGGAAGGAGAGGAAAGTTAAGGAGAGTGAAGGAGAGAGAACAGAAGCACGAACGGAGTTAAGACGGAGAGGAAAGAATGAACGACTGAAGGAAGGAAGGAAGAACTAATAATGAATGCATTACACAATAAAGAAGTGAGGGGTATGGGAGAAATGAAAGTGAGGGAAGGAAGTAGTGACGGAAGAAGGAAGGAAGAGTGAAAGATGCGGGATGGAGTATAGAGGGAGTTGTTGAGGAAAGGAAAGTGTGAGACAGGACTGAGAGGAACGATGTGAAGAAGAGGGAAGGAGAAGAAGGGTGAAGGAAGGAGTAGAAGTCAGAGTGAAGGATGAGAGAGATAGGAGAACGAAGGAAAAGACGGTAAGGAAGAAAGAATGGTGTTTATGGGAAGAAATTAATGAAGGAGCGAATGGGGGAGGTGAGTGAATGAAAGTGAAGGAAGGAGTGAGGAAAGGAAGGAATTAGAGGAGTAAAGGAAGGAAAACTGGAAAAAAATGAATGAAGGAGAGGTGGAGGAATGAAGATATGAAGAAGGTAATGAATTATAATGAAAGAAGGAAGGAAGGAGGAAAGAAGAAGGAAGAAAGGAAGTCAGAAAGATAGGGAAGAAGGAAGGAAAAGACTGAAAAGGGACTGGAAGATGGAACAAGAGTGAGAGGAATGAAGGACTGAATGAAGGAGTGAAGGAGCGAAGGAGGAGGGAGGGAGGCAGTGAATTATAGTGAGGGAATAATGAACTTCAGGCGGGCTGAATCTTATTAGTGGGAAGGAGGAGGGGGGAAAGAGAAGGGAAGAGGGGAGGGGGGGAAAGAAGGGAAAAGATGAGGCTGGATGGGAAAAAGAGAGGAAGAGATGAGGTGGGATGGGCGAGGGGGAGAAAAGTGGGGAAAACGACGAGGATGGGAGGGGAAAGAGGGGAGGATGGAGAGGAAAAACCAAAGGCATGGGAAGAGAGGAAAGAGAAAGACAGGAGAAGGAAGGAAAGAAGAAAAGGAAGGGAAGACAATGACAGAAGAAATAGGAAAGAAAAACAGAGTAAGACACGTGTAAAAAAAAAAAAATGGTTACCGTAATTAAGAGGTTAAAGGCGTTTGTAAACTAAGCAGGAACTTTGCAAACATAAAATCAGACACATAACAAACATTCACACATACATATATACACATAAACGTAACAAACATACACAGAAATCGAACTTCGGATAAAAAACAGGCATACCAAAGACAAGCATTCACATAAACACACAGACATGCCAGACAAAGACAGATACAAACGTACAAACACACAAAAAACACACACAGACATACAAAGGCACAAACATACAGACACATATACACAAAACACACATATAAACACAAAAACACAGAGGTAAACACACAAACCAATCAATACACCTGGACTACCTGTATCCTGAGCACACCTAACTTACCTGTATCTTAATTAAGGGAGGTAATAAAGGTGTGTGAAGGACCAAACACTGGGGTGATGTAAGAGTCTGAAAGAGTGTGTCTGGCTCGGCACCTTGGTTTGGCTACACACTCCCCCCTCCCCTGTCACCCCCACCCCCGACAGGTGAGGGTGGGGAAGAGGAGAGGGGAAGGGGTGAGGGGGAAGTGAAGAGAGTACGGTAGCGGGTGGTACTGTCACGTCTATACCCAATAACCTTATCACTGCTAAAAATTTCTTGTGGATTCCCCCCAACACACACACACACACACACACACACACACACACACACACACACACAATCACCTTAAGAGGGGTAAGAAGAGGATACTGAAGAGCTTGGTACTGTGACGCCCATCTACTACTACTACTACTATCACTACAACTATTATTATTATTACTCATCATCATCATTATTATTATTATTATTATTACTATGAATTCAACTCTAATCATACGCAAAACCTGTTCTCAAGGTATAAAGATCTACCCACGACACACCAACGGAGAGCTGATCCCTTGCAGCCCTCACCCGCCCCCTACCACAAGCTCAACAACACCCACCATCCTTTCTGTGGTACACCAGGGATAAATCGCTAAAAATCTGGTGTTACGGCATGAGGAAGAGTGTTTTTATTTTATTTATTTATTCATTTTTTTGACGTGTGGGTGAGGCGATGGGGAATAGTGATAAAAATGGCGATATTGAATTTAAAGCCAAAAAAGATAGGATCGAACCTGAGACCTTGCAGTCCTCAGTCCACTACTACTACCACTAAGCCACCATTTGCTAGGATTTCCCTCAGCTTAATAAAATCGTTTGGTGAGAGAGAGAGAGAGAGAGAGAGAGAGAGAGAGAGAGAGATGGTCACACAAAGATATACACACAGACAGGAGAAAGAGAGAGAGAGAGAGAGAGAGAGAGAGAGAGAGAGAGAGAGAGAGAGAGAGAGAGAGAGAGAGAGAGAGAGAGAGAGAGAGCGCTACATACGCAACAAAAGTGTTCCAAATGCTGCGAAGGTGTAAAGTATAAATACTACACACACACACACACACACACACACACACACATTTGGGTTCAAACAGGTGAGGATCTGAAACACTCTGTCAGACAACTCTCTCTCTCTCTCTCTCTCTCTCTCTCTCTCCATCTAACAACAGTAATAATAATAATAATAATAATAATAATAATAAAATAATAATAATAAATAATAATAATAGTTTTATTATTATTATTATGGCGATGATGTTGAAGATGATGATGATGAAAAGAAGGAAGAATAAGAGCAAGAAGCCAGTACTGCCAATCTCGGGTCATGTACTTCCCTGTCCGCGGGGCAAGCTTTCTCTCTGTTTTCCTGCCGGGTGTTTTTCGGAGCTGGGAGAAAACGGGATATGGGGAGTTTGTCGGGTGTCCTGGAACTCTCTCTCTCTCTCTCTCTCTCTCACACACACACACACACACACACACACATACACACACACACACACACACACAAATACAAGGTGGTCCACATGCCCTGCACCACAAAAACTTAGGACGAAAGTTGCACATTTAACATCAACTTTGTAACACCATGTTTTTTTTTGTGTAGTTTCTCCTGTGTTATGTATCTATCCTTTATATACTGCTATCCAGAGCTGTTTATCTATTTATCTATCTATCTATCTACTTACGCGTCTCGGGCTATCTATCTGTCAGGTATCTATCTATCTATCTATCTATATGTATCTGAAGACCTTAATTCCGGATGGAGGTGCCCACAAACAAACGCCTCCACGTCGACCTGTCCTCCGTCATTTGGCAGCCCTTCCTCCATCCCCAAAATGTGACAATTATAAGGTGTGTGTGTGTGTGTGTGTGTGTGTGTGTGTGTGTGTGTGTGTGTGTGTGTGTGTGTGTACATGACGTCACAACCACGTGTTTTTGTTAAGGTGAGGTGCATGGTGGGTGGGAGGGGGCCATGCAGGGAACACTACACCATGATGCAGGAGGGGAAAAAAAACACACACACACACACGCACACAACACAAACACACACACACACACCACCTAACCCCGTCTGCCTCTGCTTCTATAATCCTTGGATGAGTTGAGTCATCACCAACAATGTTAATTACGCCCACAAAGGCCAATCAGCGACCTTGCCACCTCGACGCACATAAAGGTCACCTAATTATCCCGAATGGCTGCATTGTCAAGATCCCATAATCAGTAGAACACATTTGAGTTTGCCTGGCCATGTGGAACGAGTGAGGAGTGTGACTAAGATGGTGCATAAGAACTAGTGGCAGGGCGAAGAAGTAGACTGAGAGCGATAAGGAGAGATAAGAAGGGTGGGCGCATGAGGGAGGGTGAGTGATGTGACTAGGAGTGGTAAACCGAGGACGATGTGGAAAGATAAGGGGTACAAGAGGGAGGGGTTAAGAGGGAGACGTGACTAGAAGATGAAGAAGCAGAACTGAGAAAGAGGGTAACAGGAAGGACAAGGTATGAATGAGAGAGAGAGAGAGAGAGTGTGTGTGTGTGTGTGTGTGTGTGTGTGTGTGTGTGTGTGTGTGTGCGCGCAACAATATAATAATCACGTGTTGTAGGGAAGACAAAACAAAGGAAGGAAGAGAAGAAACGCGATGATGGGAAACTATAACACAATAAGAAATGGAAAAGGAAGCGAAGAGAATAACAAACAGACGAGAAAAAAGGAAAAGGGAGAGGAAGAGAAAGGGAAGGGAAAGGAGGAGAAGAGAAGCGAGACAAGAGAAGAAGACATTAGCATAAACAGACTATTCCAGAGGGTGTGTGTCGGCCAATGACGTCACAGGAGGGGTGGTGGTCAGGGGGTAAACAATGAACACGTGTACTTTTTTCCATCATACACACACACAAACACAAGCAAACAAAAACACGCCACCCAGTCTTATCCTCGCCTCCATCTTGCTAACTTGGTGTTTGCTCCATCCTCTCTCTCTCTCTCTCCCTCTCTCTCATTTTCTTTCTTATCCTGATTTACACCCTTACCGAAAAGGAATGAACACGTGAAGAAAATGTGAAAATAAAATAAAGAAAGAATGAAGGAGGGTCAGAAAAAAAAAAAAGGGGGGGCAGGAGGGAGGAAAAATGATGGAAAAGAAAAGCAGGAAGGTGGAGGGATAGAGAGAAAAAGTTGGAGGGTGGAGGGATAGGGAGAAGTTGCAGGGTGGAGGAAGGGAGAGAAAAAGCTGGAGACTAGACGCACGGAGAAACAAAAAAATGAAGGAAGAAAAGATGGAAGGATAAGATAAAGAAGAAATTCATGGAGGAAAGATGGAAATAAAATAGAAGGGTGGAAGGATGGAGAAAAAAAACGAAGGAAGGATTAAAAAAAAAAAAAGTCAGTTTCATTTTACCCTTTCAAAGTAGTGGGGGTCAAGGTTTGGCTCCGGTAGGTCAGGTCATTTAAGGGTAGATGACCAGCCTATCCCCTTCAGTGACCTTACATGACAGACAAGCTTCCAGTCACTTCAATCGTCCAGTTACTTCAATACTTCAGCCACTTCTTCAGGAGGGAAACTATGGGCGGCCGTAACTCGGACTGGGGCGCCTGAACTAATAGATCACTAGGCGCCGGGGAGGAAGGACAGAGAAAAAAAGGAAAGAAACATGAAGAAAAAAATGAGGAAGGGGGAAGAAAAACTCCTGGGTTATCCACATGGAGGAGAGGCTAAGACGGGGTGAAGTGTTTTTGTTTACTTGTTTGGGGGCGAAAAAAACACGTGGCCATTGTTTACACTCTGACCATCCCCTACTGTGACGTCATCGGCCGCCACACACCATAAGGACGTCAGGGAAGGGACATCATATCTTTGGGATGTCAAGGATCTGTGGGGACTTCAAACTGACATCAAACAGAACGCTGGGATGTGTAGAGAAAAATTTTACGTATGACGATAGGTGTACAATTTTCTCTGGTCAGTTTCGCGACGCACACCTGAGATTTCACGAAGTTGGTCACCTGTGCCTAAAATGTCTGGGCTGAGCAGCATAATCCCTGATCCTTCACTCCTAATGGTGAAATAGAGGAGTGGATGGTGGACAGGTGGATGGACGACGCTTAGAGAACACAACTAAATGAAATCCGGATGAGAGCAAAGGGAAATAAACAAGGCTGCTAAAGCTTTATTTGTTTTCAGTAAAATATATAAGAGTTGGTGGTAAAGTATGACTCAAAATCCTCAATTAATTAACTAACGTAGAAGCAGTTTTATTTATTTTTTTAAACCAAATCAACACCAACCTGTATTTCCTACAAGGGGCCATGAAAAATACCTCTAATACCACAAACACGAGCCTTGACACCACAACGGTATTTCTTTACTATGGTATCCGGTAGTGTAATATGTGTAGTAGGTCAATGAACAGGACTCCCACACAATTACCATAAGCGATACAAATGAGGCTTCGGTCAAAAAATGCTAGATCACCACATGTTAGCTTCTGGCATACTAATATATACCTCTCTCTCTCTCACTACAGCAGCTGGGTTAATATAGACAGAGAATTACCCGAACATCATCACTATCATCAAAGGAGAAAGCTGAATGACAAGAAGGATATTTTTTTTTTTCAAGTAATTTAATACGTCACACACTCATAAACCGTCGTGCCCTATTAAAAAAAAAAAAAAAAAAAAAAAAAAAAAGTGCAGGATAGACGAATGTACTTTTAAAACACGCTTCTTTCTGTATAAATAAACCTGAGTATTTTAGCGCCCGACTTGCATGGGACTTACACGGGCGGGCGGGTCTAAACACAGCGCACGTTTACGCTGTGTCTTACGGGTATTTAATTACGTGTATGTGGCCGACTGTGATATCGAAAGCAGGTGTAAAAAATCAGCCTACTCTTGAGAAAATCAGGTACCACTTCCGCTTACACAGTTGCGGTACATAAAACTTTGCAATAATAAGCTGAAAAATAAGATACGTGAAAAGCTTGAATTTAATATAAGCTTAATTTTTGGCACTACTTTCCATCGTTCCTAGTAAGTTTTCTCCAGTCATTTCGTCCTACTAGGTGCTGCTTCTACCTATTTTCCTGTACTGCTGATTACTGGAGACGGAGTGAATATTCTGCTTTGCTATTCCACGCTTAAACACTTGTAATTTGAGTGTAAGAACTATTAACATACACAAAGGCTGAGCAACCTCATAGGGGCCGAAAGGTCTGTGTGGTCTGTGTAATTATGTAACACTACCCCCCCCCTCCCTCTCTCTCTCTCTCTCAGTTTTTACCCTCCCCTATTTTTTTCAATCCTCCTCCACCTCCTCCCACCCACCCTCTCCTTCAAGTCCACGTGCCAAACCTCTTTCTCTCCTCCCTCCCTCATCTCTCTCTCTCTCTCCTTCCCTCCCTCCCTCCCTCCCTCCTCACTCTTCTCTCTCCCTCCTTTCCTCCCTCCCTCCTCTCTCTCTCTCTCTCCTTCCTTCCCTCCTTCTCTCCTTCCCTCACTTCCGCCCCACACAAGGTCATCCAAGGGAGAAAAAATTATCACAAAAAACTTTCATCTTCCTTCTTGTCACCCTAAAACTCCTCCCTCCCTGTCCCCCTTTTCCTCCCTTACCTCATCTCTCTCTCTCTCTCTCTCTCTCTCTCTCATTTACGCCTTTCCTCCCTCCATCCTTCCTTCCCTATCCTCTTTTTCCTCCTCCCAAAACTTTCCTCCTTCCTCCCTGTCTTCCTCCCTCCTCCCTCAGTCCTTCAAGCCTATCTTTCCTCAGTGTGTCTTTTCCTCCCCCCCTCCCTGCCCTGATTTCCCTCCTCTGCCCTCTCGTAATCTCCCTCTCCCTTGCTCTTACTCTCCCTCTCTACTTTCCCTTTTCTCTACCTCATCTATGTCCTTCTCTCCTGCCAGTGTTTTCCTCTTTTCCTTCCTCTTTCTCATCTTCGTTTCCCTCCACTACTATTACGCCTTTCCTTTCCCTCCCTCTCTCTCCGCTCATCAACCCCTTTCCTCCCTTCCTTTTCCTCCTTGTCTCCTTTTCGCTGACTTTACTTCGCCCTTCCTCCTCCCTTCCTCCCCTCTCTCATAACCTCCCTACCTACCATTTTTCCTCTCCTTCCTTCCTCCCTCTTCTAAGACTTTCGTAATCAGCCCCTCTTCTTCTTCCCCTCTCTCCTCCTCCACACTTTCCCTAGCCCCCTTTTTCTCCCTCCACCCTTTTTTTTTTCTTTTCCTTCCTCCCTCGAACTTCCAAGCCTCTCCTCCCTCTCTCCTTCTCCTGGGTTTCCTCCCTTCCTCTTCTTCCCTCCCTACCCTTTCCCTCTTTCTCTCCCTTCCTCTCTGCTCCTCATTTTTCCCCAGCATACTCTCCCTACCTCCCTTTTTCTCTCTTCCTCCCTCTCCCCTTTCCCATCTTTTTACTTTCCTTTTTTCCTTCCTCCCCTCTCCCCTCTTTCTCTCTCCTTTTCTTCTTCTCCCTCCCTTCCCTTCTGCTCTTCCACCGTCTTTCTCCCTTC
Source organism: Coenobita brevimanus (assembly GCF_032717465.1). Classification (NCBI taxonomy): domain Eukaryota; kingdom Metazoa; phylum Arthropoda; class Malacostraca; order Decapoda; family Coenobitidae; genus Coenobita; species Coenobita brevimanus. The sequence continues at coordinate 33,532,401 of NC_136979.1, forward strand.
CCTTTTTTCTCCCTTAGTTCTTCACCCTTTTTTCTCTCCCAACCTCCCTTTCTTCCCTACACAATATTTTTTTTCCCTCCTATCTCCTTTTCTCCTCCCTCCTCCCTCCCTGCCTCCCCCTCCACTACCCCCCTCTCTTTTTTTTCCTCTCCCTCACCTACTATCTATCACCTATCGTTCCTCTCCTCCTCTCTCTCTCTCTCTTCTTCCTCCTCCTTACTTCCCAATCACCATCCCTTTCCTGCCCCCCTCCCCTTCTCCTCTCTCCCTCCCTCCCTCCCTTCTCTTTCCTCCATTTCCTCAATAACGCCCCTTCTCCCTCCGACCTTACTCTTTTTCTCCCTCACATTCCTTCTCTCTCTCTCTGACGCATTTCACCTTTCTTCCCTCCGCTTCCCCTCCCTCTTCCTCTTTTTCACATTCTTCTTCCTACCTGCCTCTTCCCCTCTCTTTTTTACCATCTCTCCCTTCCTCCCCTCTCCGCCTCTTCCTCCTCTCTCTCTCCCACATCTTCCATTCTTCCTCCTCCTCTCTTCCCTCCTCCCCCCCTTCCCCCTCTCTCTGACACACTTCACTTCATCACTCCCAAGATTTCTACCCATTAACGTTGGGGAGGAGGAGGAGGAGGAGGAGGAGGAGGAGGAGGAAGTTAATGAACGATGGAGTAAAGGGAAGTAGGAAGGAGGAAGAAGAAAGGAGGAGATGGAAGGAAGGAAGAGAAGGGAGAAGGAAGAGAAGGGAGGAAAGAAGAGGAGAGAAACAAGGAGGACGAGAGGGGAGGAAGAGGAGAGGCGCAGGAGGACGAAGAAACAAGGAAGAGGAGAATGAATGAAGTATGAATGGGAAAGGAAAGAATGAAAAGGTGAAAAACGTAATGATGAAAAAGAAAATAATGAAGGAAGGGTAAGTCATTCTCTCCCCCCTTTTTCTCTCCCCTCTCCTTCTTTTCCCCTCCTCTCTCCTTTCCTCACTTCATATTCTCACCTCTTCTCTCTTCCTCCCTTTCCTCTTTCCCTGTCCTTACTTGTACTCTCCTCTAACGTCTTTCCTCTTTCTTCCCTTTTCCTCCTCCTCCTCCTTTCCATTTCTCCTCTACCCTTCTCATCTTCTCTCCTCCCCTCTCTTCCTCCCTTCACCTCTCCCCTTTTGTCCCTTCCCTTCCCCCTCTTCTTTTTAATTCTCTACTACGCTTTCCTTCTCCCCTCCCATTTTTCCTCTCCTTCCCCCCTTTTTTCCTCCCCTCCCCTCGTCCCCGTTTCCTCTCCCTTTCCCCTCTTCACTCCCCTTGTTCTTCTTCCCCTCTCTCATACCCCCATTTTTCTCCCTTCCTCCTCCTCCTTTTCTACTCTCCCTCCCCTACACTCCCATTTCCTCTTTCCGTCCCTCCCTCTTCTCTTTTTCTCCTCTCCCTCTCTCCTTTTCCTCTTTCATCTCTCCCTTTTTTCTTCTCTCCTCTGTCTTTCCTCCTCTTTCTTTTCTCCCCTCTCCTCTTCCTGCTCCCTCCTCCCCTCCCCTCCCCCTCCCTCTCCCCTGCCTTCAGTCTCTTGTCTGTTTTCCATGGTTTCTCCTTCCTCCCCTTCTCCCCTCCCCTCCCTTTTTCTTCCCTCCCTCCCTCCCCTCATTAGAGCACTCCTCCACCATGTCCTCCTTCCCCTCACACAAAAACGCAACCCCTTCATTACGAGGACACTAAAGACTAACAAGGAGAGCGGTAGTAGAATTCACACGATGACGTCACTAACACTTCACATGACGTCACTATTAATAATTACAGGATTTTTGGATTTCACGATGACGTCACTAACACCACATGACGTCACTATTGAACATGGAAGGATTACTGGATTTCACATGATGACGTCACTACCAAATGGAAAGGGTAGTTAGACTTCACATGATGACGTCACTAATAACAGGGTTGTTTAATTTTCCAAGATGACGTCACTACCCATCACCACAGCATCACTAAAAAAAATAAAAATAAAAAAAACGAGATCCAAATATTCAGGTCAAGGCAAAATTTTCCTTGACCTTTTTTTTTTCTTGGTTTAATGACCTTGACCTAAGACAATACTCACCTAGATTCACCTTATGCCTCACCTCACCTGTCTTTCTTAATCACTTACCTTTTTAATTATGATCATTTATCTTTTTATATTATCATCATACTTGGCTGGTAACCTGGTCGGACTGATTTCCTTAATATTTTACTTTGTCTATAATTTCTTACTTATTTTATCATTTGTGTGTGTGTGTGTGTGTGTGTGTGTGTGTGTGTGTGTGTGTGTGTGTGTGTGTGTGTTATGAACCGATAGACTGCGCACATACACACGCACATGGAGGGACATACTACCACCAACCACTTACACTGACTGCCACGAAACGCCTTACGAACCCCACATACAGGTCACATGCAGATCAAGACGAACGCATTACGACCGAGCCACCGAGTCTCCCCATACACATTCACCACCACCCACATAACCAACCACTCACAACCAACCACACATTTCACCACACATAACCATCCACAACCACAATCCCATCCCATCTACAACAACCATTCACCATAACCACCACACAATATCCACCTACTCATAACCACACAACCCATCACAACAACAATCCCACCCTATCCACCACAACTCCCTCACAACCCCCCACACCATATACATAACCACCACCATCACCAACACAACCCGTCCACCAACGATCCACCACCCCGCCCACACCACCCCCGGGCCGCCCATGTAAGGACAGTGAACAAAAACAGTGCCATGTAAGGACCAAACTCCATCCCCACACCCTCCACCCTCTCCTCACCGCACCTCCTTCTTAGCCTTTTCTCTCCTTCCTGCCCTCTTCTTCCTCTTCCCTTTTCCACCTTACTTCCCTCTCTTCAGCTCTTCTCCCCCCTTCCCTCTTCTTCGTCTTCTCTTCTCCCCCTTCCCCTTTCAAACTCACTTCCCTCCCCTCTCTTTCCTCTTCTTCGTCTTCTCTTCTTCCCCTTCCCTTTAATCTTTCCACCTGTCTCTTCTCATCATCTCATCCTTCTCCTTTCCTCTCCTTCGTTCCCTCTTCTTCCCCTTCCCCTTCACATCCACACCTCTTCTTTTCACTCTTCTCTCTTTTTTCTCCTTCGTCCCTTCGTTTTTTTTTTTTCTCCTCCCCTCTCCTCTCTTCTCTTTCAGCTCTTCTCTCCTCCTCCTCTACCCCCTTCACTAACCTGCCTTTCCCATTCATCCCGATTGCTACATCTCTCTCCCCTCTCTATCTCACTTCCCCTTTTCCTCTCCTTCGTTCCCTTCTTCCTCATCCTCTTCGTCTCTTCTCTCCACGCTCACCCCCCTCCCCCCCGTATTCTCCTCCCCTCTCCTCTCTATCCTCTTCCTCTCATCTTCCTTGTCACTGTCACCTCCTCTCTTCCATTCGCCTCTCCATTTTTTCTCCGTTTTATGCATACTTTCAGCCTAAGTTGTTTTATGCACAGTTCTATTGTCCTTGGTGTTTATTATGTGGATTTTGATGTGTGAGGACTGTTTGTGTTTGTTTTACTTATTTTACTTGTATGTGTAAATGTAAATATATGTGTATGTATATATGTATTATGTATGTTATTCTTTTTCTGATTTTACTCTTGTGGTATGGTGTTGTTACGCTGCCACGTTCTTTCTACTGTTTTCAATCAATTCAATCAACCAATCAACCAATCAATCAATCACCCTTTCTCCCTCCCCTTCCACTCCACACTTGGTTCTTGGAAGGGGAAGGAGAGAGGGGTAGTTGAGGATGTGATGAAGGGAGGGGGAGATGGGGTGGAAGGGAGAAAAAGGGGGAGAAGGGAGATAGAGAGAGAGGGGGGAGACAGGAGGGAGAGAAAGGAGGGAAAGGAACAGAACGAAATGGGGGAGAGGGGGAGGAATGGGAGAATTAGGAAGGAAGGAACGTGAAGGGAGGAATGGAAGACATGAGGGGAGAGGAGTGGAATGGGGGAGAGAAGGTTGAGGGTGAGAAAACGAGGAGGAAATGGAAAGGGAAGGAAGGAAAGGTAAAGAGAAGATGAAAGAAGATGTTAGGCTCGATCTCTGGCTGCTCTTGTAAACGGCCAGTTTTGTATGGCTATCTTACTGGTATTCCTTAGGGTTCTGTCTTTCTCTCTCTCTCTGCATAGAGTATAAAAAGGGAGGAGGGAGTGAAAGGTGTGGAAGAGGAGGGTTGTATAGGGAGGGAGAGAAAGGTGTGGAAGAGGAGGGTTGTATAGGGAGGGAGAGAAAGGGATGAAAGAAGTGATAGGGAAGGAATGAAAGGAAGGGAGGGAGGGAGGGAGGGAGGGCAATGTAAGGGAGGGATGGAGGGAGGGAGGGAGGGCAATGTAAGGGCGGGAAGGGTGGGACTTTGGGGCGACACAGAAAAGACGAAGAAAGGAACAGAAAGGGTTGAGGTGCAAAGGGGAGGGAGAGGAGGTAAAAGGGAGGGGAGGGGAGGGGAGGGGAGGGAAAGGAGAATAAAGAAGGGTATTGAAGCGATGATGGGCAGAGTTACGTAAGGTTACACTGATACACAGATCATACAGACTCTGCGGGCCCTGAGAGGTGGTTTGATGTCAGTAATAGCACAGGTAATTATTATCTATTTAGACACTGAAATAATAGCACAGTACAGAGGAATGGAAGAGAGGAGGAAGGATGAGGTCTGAGGTGAAGGAGGTAGGAGAAGAAAAATGGAGGGAGGAGGAGAGGAAGGGGAAAAGAGATTAAGATGAGGAGGGGAAGTGGGGACGGGAGGAGGGGAGAAGCAGGGATGGAAGAGGGGGAAGGGATAGGGGAGACTCTGGAACAGGAGAAGTAAGGAGGGGGAAAGGACGAAAAGGAAGAGGATGGATGGATGGATGGATGGGGAGGATTTTGGGAGGACAGGAAGGGAAGGAAGGGGAGGCAAAAAGGCATGTGGATGATGAATAAAAAGTGAAAAGAAAAAACGGGTAGAGGGGGGAAGACTGGATAGTGAAGGTGAAGGGAGGGGATGGAAGGGACAGGATGAAGGGTGGGAAGGGATGGGCGGGAGGGAAGAAGAAGGGTGGTGGGAAAAGAAATATGGAAAGAGATGAAGAGAAGGAAAGAGATGGAACAGGTAATGGGGAAATAGGAAATAAACATGAGTGAGATGGAATTGGCGATGCTGTGTGAAGGGAAAATAAGGATTGAAAGGGAGAGCATGGAAGGGACATAAAACAAGAGGAAATACCAACAAAAGAAGGAAAGGAGAAGGAGGCAGAGGAGGGAGGGGGAGGGAGGTGGAGGAACAGGGAGTGGAAATGGGTGAAGGTTATTTGGGACGCTGAGGAGGGGGACAGCGGGGATGAGGAGTAGGGGAGGAAGGAAGGAAGGGAAGGAAGAGGATAAGGAATACCAAGGGGGGGGGGAAGGGGAGAGGAAAAGGATAAGGAACTGAACGGGGGAAAGGGGTGGGGGAGATGATGGGGAGTTTAAGGAGGGGGAGGGGGAAGGACAGGAGACTGGGTAATGGGATGGAGTGACAAGGGGAGGGGGGAGGGGAAGGGAGAGGGGAAGGGTGGGGGGAAGTAACCATATGAGGTGAGGGGGGGAGGACAAGGGGTAAATTACATGACTAACTCCTTCACTACGTGCGTCTCTCCTCATACTTAAGAAAATCGTCTGGCTGTCGCAAGAATGAAATTAAAAAGACATTGTTCTGAAGGGGAATAATGGAGGAGGGAAGGGGAGGAGGGAAGGGGTGGAGGAGAAGAAGGGAAGGAGGGAGGGGATGGCGGAAAGGAAGAGGAGGAGGGAGGAAAGAGAGGAAGGGATGGGATATGGGTGAAAGGAAGAAAGAAGCACATATGAACGCAAACAGCAAAATACCCACTGGTCCCTTCTAGGCCGTGACTATGATATCTATCCTATGAGACTAAGACAAGGATAGCACACCACTCTTCGTGAGGATCATCAAGCAGTAGTGAAATAAATGCCATGGAAATTTAATGGGAATGGATGAATGGAAGATACGAGTATAGTGTACCATATCCTGACGTGAGAGAGAGAGAGAGAGAGAGAGAGAGAGAGAGAGAGAGAGAGAGAGAGAGAGAGAGAGAATCCTCCCAAACCTTAACGAATACACAGCGGAAAAAATCGAACCAATCTGAAACACACACCAGCAGGCATAGGGTGTTCACTGCATTTCGCCAGCTGTAAATATTCCTCAGACGAAATTGGAAAGGTAGTTGTTTCTCTGACCATAAAGAGGCATCAACTTACCCTGAGGAGCATAACGACGTGGCCTGCGACTGTACCCTGCGTGACCTGGATTGGAGAGAGAAATAATATAAAATGAGGGTGTATTTATGCATCAGTACACATGCTTAACTACATGTAAGAAGCCCAGGACTTATCCAAACAACCATTGAACAAAAAAAAACTATATTACACACTATACCACTATAATCCAGTTTGTTCCATTAAAAAAAAAAAAAAAAAACTATTGAAGATATTTCTTGTTTCATATGTTCACTGAAAAACTTTGCCAAAAAATCATATCCATAATCCTTTAATTACTTTCACCTGTCTTCTAATTTCACCTGTCTACTTTGAAATATTTATCTTCTTTCATTATGCTTTAACCTTTGAAAATTTTGTATTGGACTCTTTACTCTTCGTTCTGGTAGGCTACACAGATTCATTTCTTCAAGATGTCCCCCATACGTCTTGCCTCTCACTCAAGGAATCAACATAGCCTTCCTTCCCTGTACTCAAGACAACAGAGGGAAGACTAAAGACAACAGAGGGAAGACTAAAGACATCAGAGGGAAGAATAAAGACATCAGAGGGAAGAATAAAGACAACAGAGGGAAGAATAAAGACAACAGAGGGAAGAATAAAGACAACAGAGGGAAGAATAAGGACAACAGAGGGAAGAATAAAGACAACAGAGGGAAGAATAAAGACAACAGAGGGAAGAATAAAGACAACAGAGGGAAGAATAAAGACAACAGAGGGAAGAATAAGGACAACAGAGGGAAGAAGAACGACAACAGAGGGAAGAATAAAGACAACAGAGGGAAGAATAAAGACAACAGAGGGAAGAATAAAGACAACAGAGGGAAGAATAAGGACAACAGAGGGAAGAATAAAGACAACAGAGGGAAGAATAAAGACAACAGAGGGAAGAAGAACGACAACAGAGGGAAGAATAAAGACAACAGAGGGAAGAATAAAGACAACAGAGGGAAGAATAAAGACAACAGAGGGAAGAATAAAGACAACAGAGGGAAGAATAAGGACAACAGAGGGAAGAATAAAGACAACAGAGGGAAGAATAAGGACAACAGAGGGAAGAATAAAGACAACAGAGGGAAGAATAAAGACAACAGAGGGAAGAAGAACGACAACAGAGGGAAGAATAAAGACAACAGAGGGAAGAATAAAGACAACAGAGGGAAGAATAAGGACAACAGAGGGAAGAATAAGGACAACAGAGGGAAGAATAAGGACAACAGAGGGAAGAATAAAGACAACAGAGGGAAGAATAAAGACAACAGAGGGAAGAATAAAGACAACAGAGGGAAGAATAAAGACAACAGAGGGAAGAATAAGGACAACAGAGGGAAGAATAAAGACAACAGAGGGAAGAATAAAGACAACAGAGGGAAGAATAAAGACAACAGAGGGAAGAATAAAGACAACAGAGGGAAGAATAAAGACAACAGAGGGAAGAATAAAGACAACAGAGGGAAGAATAAGGACAACAGAGGGAAGAAGAACGACAACAGAGGGAAGAATAAAGACAACAGAGGGAAGAATAGGACTTGAAGTGCAACGTAAGGAATTCTGCAAAGTGATGTTTTATTTTCTGATTTATATTTCAATGCTCTGCCTCTAAAGTCCATTCATTTGCAGGCTTACATCCTCGCCTCTGTGCAATGCTGACTTAGTTTCAAATAATTTATCGTGTCCTACTTTTGAGCTGGCGAAGAGGAGAGCGGGAAGAGGGGGAAGATGGGGAGTTGGATAAAAGAAGGGACAGGTAAGAATAGGAAGGGTACAGTGGTGAAAGGGATGGGTGGGAAGGAAGGGTGAAGGGGAGAATGGAAGGGTGGTGAGAGGAAGAGAAAAGTAAGGTGAGGGAGGGAGTGGAAAGAAGAGGAAGAAAGAGGATATGACGGAAAGAAAGACAGGGAGAAGAAAAATACAAAGGAAGAGGAAGAAGACGATGGATGACAGAAAGGGCGGGAGGAAGAGAGACTGAGCAAGGAAGAGGTAGAAAGGGGGAAAGGAAGGGGAAGGAAGAAGAGAAGAAGGGAAAGGAATAAAAATAAGGGAGGAAGAGGAAGGACGGAAGAGAGAGGCTGAGAGAGGGGATGGAGGGATGGGGAGGTAGGGAGAGAGGGAGGGAAGGAGAGAGGGAGGGGGAAGAGAGAGGATGGGAGAGAGGGAGGGAAGGAGAGAGGGGGGAGGAGGGAGAGGAAAGGATGTGTCCCTGGAAGAACCAATGAAGAGAGAGGAGATAACACAAGGGCGGGGAGAGGGAGAGGGAAAGGGGGGGGTGAGAGGAATGGAGAAGAGGGGAGAGAGGAAGGAAAAGGGGTGGAAAGGTGAAGGTGAAGGAGACAGAGGGAATGGGAAGAGGAGGAGGGAAGAAGAACAAGGAAGGAGAGAGGACGAGGAAGGAATGGGAGGAAGGAAGGAGGGAAGGAAGGAAGGAAGGAAGGAGGGAAGGAAGGAAAGAAGTACAAGAAGGGAGGAGCTGGAGGTGAAAGATGAATGACAAAGTGGAGGGATAACAATGATGGAAAAGAAGGAAGGAGAGGGAAGGAAGAGGAGAAGGACCGAAGGAAGAGGAACAGGGCAGGGTAGGAGGAGATGGAGGAAAAGATGGAGGAAGAGGGAGGAAGAACCAAGGAGGAAGAGGGATTTGGGGAGGGGGATGAGAAGGATACAAAAGGAGGAAGAGAGGGAAGGGAAGAGGGAGGGAGAGGGGGAAGGAGGGTGGGAGGGAGGGAGAAATGGGTAGTGTCTGGGGAGATGAGATAAGGAGGAAGTAAATCCCTTCACTACGAGGGATCTCTAAAAAAAAGAAAAAAAAAAAGGAAGATATAAAAAAAGAAGAAAAATGACTCGTGGTAGTAGGATGAGAGAGAGAGAGAGAGAGAGAGAGAGAGAGAGAGAGAGAATATGTGCGAGTGAGTGAGGGGGCGGGAATAGAGCTATATATGGTGTCAGCCTGCCTCACCCACACACCTGCCTACCAACACCTCAACTCAACACCCCTCCCCCCTCTCCACCCCCTCCCTCCCCCCTCCCCTTCCTCCTTGTCTGATAACTGAGCTTCAAAACAGTTCCCCACCCTCTCTTCCTTCCTTCCCCTCCCTCTCCCCTTCCTTCCTTCCTTCCTTTCTTAATTCTTCCTCTACTTCTTTCTCTTTTACCATTCCAATTAACTTTTATTTTTACCCAAAACCCTTCCCACCCTATCATCCCCTTCTTTCTTCCTTATTTCCCTTCTTTCTTCATTCTTCTTCCTTCTCCCTTGTTTCCCAGTCTCCCTGCCCTCAACCCTATCCCCTACTTTCTTTCCTTCTTCCTTCCTTCCTTTCTTCTTTCTTCCCCCCTCCCTCTCTTCCTTCCCATACCACATCTTCTTCCTTCTTTTCCTCCCTTCTCTCTAATCTTCTTGACCTCATAAAATAGGTATCACAGTCTGTCACCCCCAACACGACAGACTTGGTAAAAATCTGATTATGTTCCTATTTTATTTCAATAGTTTAGCATTTTTCTCACCCTAACCCTTCCTCCCTCTCCCCTCGTCCTTTCCTTTCATTCCCTCACATCTCTTTCTTTTCCCCATCTCCTCTTATTGTTCTTCCCATCCTTCTTCTCTCTTCCTCACCTTCCCAACTCTTCCTTTCCTTCTCTTCTCTCATTCACAGCCCTTCCTTTCCTCCTCTCCTCTCTCTCCCAACGCTTCCTTTCCTTCTCTCTTCTCCTTCCCAACCCTTCCCTTCCTCCTCTCCTCTCCTTCACAACCTTTCCTTCCCTTCTTTCCTTTTTCTCTCCTCTCTTGCCCACCCTTCACTCACTTTCCCTATTGCCTTATCTCTCATTCCTATATCCCCTTCCCTTTCCCCACACTCCTCGTTTTTCCCTTTCTCATTACCTCCTCTCCTGCTCCTCTACTCCTCCTTAACCCTTCTGCTTACCTGTCTTGCACCTGAACCGCTGTAATTAGAGAGTAAGACCTTTTATTAATGTTAAGGTCAGACCACCTAGAAAATGATGGAAGGTCTGTGTGGTCTGTGTATCTATGTATGACTCCTTCCTCTTCCCATCTCTGCTCCGTTTCTTTCTCTCTCCCTTTCTTCTCTGTTTTATTTCTCCCAATTCCCCTCCATCCTCTCTCATCTCCCCGCTGCTTCCCCTCTCCTTCGCTCCCACTCTACCTTCCCTCAAAAAATAAAAAAAAATAAAATAAATAAATAAAAATACAAGGCCACTACAACAACAATAACAACAACAACTAGATTACAACAGCAGCAACATTATCAATAACATTAAGTTCATCTACAACGTCAACAAAATATAATCAACAAGAGCAACAACGACAACAACAAGCAGTCAACATTACACTTCCGGTCCATGTCGTTCCTCCTTCATTAATTCCGCATAACAGCACCAAACACATTTCAGAGAGCGGTTCATCTCTTCAGCCCGAGAACGTCCTTTATTTCAATCTATCTCCAGACGATTTTATTCGCCTTAAGACACGCCTTAGAGCTAAAAGGACTTAAGGAAACCGCGTCTGATCGATTAAAAGATCTATCGTGGGCTGAATACAATCGTCTGGCGGTAACAAAGTAAATCCTTAAATCACACAACGGTTCCTCATTCCTAACACTTTAACCAAAAAAAACATTTCTTTTCAGGCGAACCGAAAAATAAATAAATAAATAAATACATATAAAAGAAATCTAGTGTTGGGTTGAATTAAAAACTTAGTGTGTGAACAGCAATACGGCTTCTAACCCCCTAATTAAATCGTCTGATCTGTTAAATCGTCTAAATATAACGCTTATCTTCGCCCACGGGAAAGGGTTAACTGAAATAACACTAACCCTATGACAGCTTAAGATTTCCCTCAGTTTAAATCACTCGCTACTGGCCCGATTAAAATGTTTGTGTATCTATGGCAAGGAGAGGATTAGGGTAACTCCAGACGATTTCACTCAGCATACTCTAAAAACCTCTTTACTGTAATGATTTTTAATACTCCTGCTGTCCCCAGACGATTTGATTCAGCACGGCACACAACCCCCTAAAAGGACTGAAAATTATCTTCATTATGTCCTTCAATACAATGACCTAGTATTATTTCTGCTAGGACCAGACGATTTTATTCAGCAAAGAGGCTACTCGTGCTGAAGGGATTAAGGGCTCCATTAAACTCTAAAGAACGATGGACATTCATTTACTGATTTGCAGACGATTTTATTCAGCACAGGAGGGACATCAACCCCTCCCGTACACTGATAAATTTAAGACTTCATTCTTCCTATCATCCGACGATTTTCCTCACCACAGAATATACCCCTCGTACTGAAAGGGTAAAAAAAAAAAAAAAAGGAAAAAAAAAATACATACCCTGCCAGAGCGCCAAAATGTAAAGTCCGTCGCTAAAATTCATAAATACCGCCAAATAATTATCCTGGATTTAGCGCCGCGATAATTAAATGCAGCGGCCCCTCATTAACACACTCCCGCTGCTTGTCAACAGTAATTAGATCGCCAACATTATATTTGCACTCACGCTCACACCGACGCGAAACATACCCACCCGCCAAAAGGGCAAACAGAGCCACATAAGTAAATACACGGAAAAAAAAAAAAGTGGTGTGGATAGTACTGTTGACGGTTCTCTCTCTCTCTCTCTCTCTCACACACACACACACACACACACACACACACACACACATACCAGCAGCACAACCCTAACTCAACCCTTCCTCTTCTTCGTCCTTGCTATCCAACCTTGTCCTCCACCCTTAATAGGCACTGCATAACCTCTCCCCCCACCCGTCCCTCCTCCATTGCCCCAACCTCTTCACCCCCACTACTACCACATGTCCCTCTTTTACTACCACTTCTGTGTAACCGCTTGACTCATCCCCTCCCATCCTCCTCAAAACACGCATATTTATTACTCCTACAAGCGTCCTTCCTACATAATTTTCTCCACTCCTCATAGCTGCCACACAACCCCAGTCACTGCAAACCCCTCCACAGTACCTCAACCCCTCCCACTATCCCTCCCAATAGACCCCACCCCCACGCTACCTCCACAACCCCCATTTCACTACCCCTTTTATTTTACTTCAGCTCATCCATCTCCCTCCTCCCCTATTACTCAGACTCTTGTCCTTGCTGCCCAACCCCTCCCCACCAGCACCACCCACACCCAGTACCCTAACCCCCAACTCCCCCCTCCCCCTCCCCACGACCATCCCACTTATGCTCCTCCTCCACCCCTCGTGCTTGCTGCTAAACCTTGTCCCCCGCCCATCATGGCCACTACACTATCCCTTCCTATGTCATCTTCCCTACCACAGCGATAAGCCCATGTTTTGCTAACCTTTCTATTTAACCTCTCGGATCATCCCCTCCCCCTCCTCCTCCTCGCACACGTTACTCATACTCTTGTCCTTGCTCCCCAATCTCCTCCCCACCCCTCTCCCAGCCACAACCACCGTCTTCCCCACTCTCATATTTCTCCCCCATCCCCATCCCTTCGTCCTTGCTGCCCAGTCTTGTCCTCAACCCCGTCACAGCTTCTGCACAACCCCTCCCGACCTCCATTCCTGTAACCTATCCTCTCGTCCCACCTAGCACCGTATTCTCCACTTCTATCCTCCTCCCCACCTCATCGTCATTGCACACCTTTGTCTTCCATCCCATATAGCCACTGCACAACTTCCCCTACATACACACACACACACACACACACACACACACATACAACACTAACTGTCCGAGTTGGTCACGTCTGCCAGGAAGGACACAATACAAAACTTTATCTGTTTCTATGTATGAGTCTTTCTATTCATCTTTGTCTCCCTATCTATATATATATCTATTTATCTATCCGTCTACCTATCTATTTTTATCTATCAACGTATCCGCCTACCCATCTATCTATCCATTTATCTACCAGTCTATTGCATAACACTACATCAGGTGTGGGGCGGTCTAAAACAAAACTACAGGCATTACTAGTCCCTACTCATTAACGACTACTGCTGCTGGGACTCCATCATCCCGGGTGGATAGGAGGGTGTGGGATAGGTAAGGGTGACGCGTGGGTGTGGGAGGGATGAGGGTGGGTACGGGTGGTAGGCGTGGGTGTGGGTGGGAAAATGCCTGGGTGAAAGATTGGTGGGTGAGGGTGCGTGGATGTTCTGGGTGACTGGGTGGTGTGGATGGATGTTTGGATCGTGGGTGTAGGCGCTGTAAGGGTGACGGTGGGTTAGGGTGATGAGTGAGGGTGTATGAGGGAGGAAGGTGGGTGGGTACGGGTTCTGATACACACACACACACACACACACACACACACACACACACACACACACACACACGGGCTGACCTAATAACTGCACAATAAGGCTCTCGGTTTGGTGTGGCTGGTATGACGTGGTGTTGCTGGTGTGGCCTTGGTATGATATTAATGAAGCTGCCACACTCCATAACCAAAAAAAGAAAGTGTGACAACTGGAGTCAAGGGTACGACTCTCAGATGCAATGCCACTGATTAATTATTAATTGGGAGGCCACACACACACACACACACACACACACACACACACACACACACTCACAAATACATACGAACACACACATATATAAACAAAAACAGGTATACATATCCATAACACACACACACACACACACACACACACACACACACACACACACACACACACGCACGCACGCACGCACGCGCGCGCACACACACACACACACACACACACACACACACACACACACACACACACACACACACACACATTTGGCCAGTGTCACGTAAAAACTTCTCGCATAAATATCATCTGCGCAGCATCTTTTCCGTGTTTTTATCGCACAAGCCTAACACGGTGCAGTCTAGGTCAGTTATTCGTATTCCTTTACAGATCTACCTTGTATTTCCGTTTTCACAAGTCTGACCTCTTGAATACGAAACCTCTGAGTGGTTAGTAAAATCCATCGAAACTGGTATTAGGGCAGTTTCGTGTGTGTATGAGAACTATACTCCTTTTATTCTAACTTGGCCCAGAATTCTGTCTTTTTGCAGTTTATTTCATACGGCTCAGTAGCAGAAAAAGACAATATTGAAGCTATCCATCCTTTTCATTGCTCTTCTTCGTGATTAGCACCACAATTTAGTGTTAATCTATTATTACAACTCCCCATTCAAGATGGAGAGATATCAATTTTCGGCCAAGTTAGAGTAAAAGAGTATGGTGGGCTCGACTGTGCATTTATAGTAAAAAAATAAATAAATAAATAACTAATAATAATAATCCTTTTACTGCTACCCAGCACCATCAATATATGGTAAAAAAAAAAAAAATGTGACCCCGGGTATACTTAATATGCCCAGGAGAAGGAATATGTTCACTCTAGAGGCATTTCAAAGGCTACTTATGGAACACTCAAATCTGGAACTCTGGAGCTTCGCAATTAGGAGCCGGGAAGAGAAGCACCCTACTAGCAATATCCCACGTGCTGCAAATACACTTAAAAATGGACTAAGTGTGTTGGAGACAAATGTGTTCGTCGCTGAATAAAAGTGAGGGGAGAAATTAATGCACACGACTGTACGGTACAACACACATCTCAGTCCCATCACACGATACCTAACTTTTGCCTGCGCCTGTACCCCCAACTCAGTATCAAAGCCCGGCGCTATCACCCCAAGCCTATCACCAGGTCCACAACGCCACTAGTCCTAAGATTATCACCCCGATTCCTAAGCTAACAACGACACTCACCTTACTCACCTGTACTTAACATAGGCCTACCTGTGGCATTCCAGAGGTCTTGTTTGCTTGTGATAGTGGTCTTAGGTGGAAGGGGGAGGGAGACAAACTATACTCTTTTCATCTTTACTTGGCCCTGATATTCATTCCTCTTATTTATGAACAGAAAAAGACAGTACCCCAACTCTACAGTCTGTCCATTGCACTTCTTCGTGACTAGTGTATGCTAATGTCAACGCACTGTTTCAACGCTGCATTTGAGAAAGAGATGGCAATTTTAGATCAAGTTAAAATGAAAAGCGTATAGCCACATCCAATTTTCTTCTAAGGGTGGCCTATCGTACTGATGAGGTTTACTTCTCGTACTGAAGGGGTTACCAATTACACCCATTAACCTGTTCAATAGTATGTCTCTTCTGTATTATGTATTATACTGAATTATTCTATGTATTTTATTGATCTGTTCTCATTATCTTATTTTATCTAGTTTACAAAAGGCCCCTCGGAGTAAAGGGGTTTAGACGTCTTTAGTTCCGTGAGTTCCAACCAGATGGCATGAAGGTGTGTGGTATGGAAGGGGGGAAATTCTGGGTCTTAGGGAAAAAGTTGTCTAGCCTATACCCAGAGATTACTATAAAAAAAAAAAAAAAAAAATACTGACCGCAACTGTACAATTCCAACTTCGCATCTACCTTTTGTCCTTGGTCTACCTCTTCCTCCTCCTCCTCCTCCACTTCTTCCTCCTCTTCCTGCACCTCCTCCTCCTCCACATATTAATTTACCTGCAGTACATCCACTCCATTCCACCAAACGAGCTGAATTTCCACTCGAGTTTTCATTAGTGTACATAATCACAAGGGCTGTACATAATATTACAAACATAAATTTACTTGTTGTGCCAAGAGAAGTAATAATCGTGAGAGGGGGGAAGTTAAAATTACCCCAGTTTATCATCGTCAAGTACGCAGGTAACTCTTTATTAATATCAGTTACTAGCAATATATCTTAAGGTGCCTTGTGATTGTGTCTTAAGGTGCTAGTCAAGGTTACGGTACTGCCTTTACGTATTAGGTAGAATCTCCAAGGGGGGACTAAAATTTTTGGGATTATGTCAACAGAGGCGTGAGATGGTGACCAATGCTATTAAGTGATCTAGATGTTGATACCTTTGTCTTGGGGTTCTACGCGTATTCTATGTGTGTGTGTGTGTGTGTGTGTGTGTGTGTGTGTGTGTGTGTGTGAGAGAGAGAGAGAGAGAAGGCTCATACATACATAGCAAAAACGTAACTGCAGCTCCTTTGATATAAATAATCATAAAGGGAGGCGAAAGTTGTCAAGATATTTTTCCTTTGTTGAATAAAATCGCTAGCCAGAGAGAGAGAGAGAGAGAGAGAGACGCCCCCTTAACGTGAAACATACAGATTACATCCAATTACTACCTATGATCACGTTCTTTACACACCTGTCACTTGTACCTGACCTCAGTATTAAAGGTAGGAAATATACCGTATCAGCCTCTCAAAGTTCCCATCAATTACCACTAAATTACCCGTTACTGTCACTCAGCGTTACTCCCCCACCCCACCCCCCTTCTCTATCACCCCCACTCCCCCATCCTTCCTTTCCTGTCCCCCCCTCATCATTCCCCAGTCATTACCTGCCTCCCATCTCATCCTGCATCTCCCCAACCCCCTTCATTCATCTCTCATCCCACGTTATCCAATCGCTCCTCTCCCTCGATCCCCCTCCCTCTCCATTACCTCCCCTTATCCCCATAGCACCTTCTCCATTACCCTCCCCTTTATCCCTATTTACATCCCTCACTCCCCTTCCCTCCACCCCTCATCCCCCATTTTTAAGTACTTCCCACTCATCCTCTCTACTCCCTCATCCTCCCTATCTTCATCCCCCACCTACCAATTTCCCCTTATCCGTCCCCCTTCACCCCCTTCCCCATTACACCCCTCACTCTCTTCTCCCCCACCCCTTATCCCTCTTATCACCCCCTCACCCTTACCCCCAGTCTATCACACTCCTCCCACACACACTCATCCCCTAACTCCCCTCCCCCTCTTCACCCCTCTTTTCTCCCCACAAATTTATAGAGGCCATACATCACTCTGGGGGGGCGACTCTAACATCCATTACAGCCCTCCTACTTATTAATTATAGAGTAACCACCTCATCGCCTCTCCTAGACACATGATATGTTAACCTCTGTGTCTTTATTACATCATCAGACTCTATAAAATAATGGGTCTGTAATTCAAGGCTCTATAATTCAATCTTGTTACCTCCAGACGATTTTATACGGCTTAAGAAAATACCCATAAAGAGCTTGCCATATCGGTCATAGAACTTGTCACATCAAATCCATCTCTCCATCACCTCATTTAACCCCTTCAGTACGACGAGGTACTTAATAACCCACAATCACTACCACAAGACGATTTTCCTCAGCGCTGGAGAGATTACTGGAGTGGATAAGGTAGATTAAGCCTCCGGTAACCTTTTCACTGCTAAGGGGTTTATCAAAAGCTGAATAAAATCGTCTGGATAAATAAATAAAAAAAAGTCGCCGGAATGAGGGGGTTAATTGCTAGTGAATTGTGAGGTCATACAGCTTAACTATTATTATCCTCATCAGCATCATTAGGGGATGTCCTCTCTACCAAACATCCTATTCTTTAAGTGACCTTTTAATGAAAAGAAGAGAGGAGGAGAGGATGGGAGATAATGGAGGGGAGTGGGGAGGGGAGGGGAGGGAAAGGAAAGAGAAAAGAAGAGATGAGATAAGAAGAGAAGAGAAAAGAGAAGGAGTGGAGAGGAGAGATGAGGAAAGGAGTGGAGAAGAGATGAGAAAACAGAAGAGAAGAGCTGAAGAGATTAAAGAGAGGAGGAGGCAGGTGTGTAGCACCCGTCTAGCAGCAAAGTCTCATCACTATTCTGTCCAAGTCTCCTTTGCACGACTTAACCGATACTCCCAGTCCTTCATGTATGCAACAGGTCAACTCAGGAACTGTCTACCTCTGCCTGTATTTCTTACTGCCTATGACTATTCTTTCAAACGCAGTGTGTCCAGGCATCTCGAAATGAACAGATCTTGAATTTGGCTCTAGTATCATGTTTTTGTTTTTTCTTAGAGGGCACAATCTTGAGGGCTTCTGGCCTCTTGTTCCTTCTTCCTTGCATTAAAAAAGAAAAGGAAGAGAAGAGAAGTGAAAAGAGAAGTAGAAGCGAAGGAACAGAACAGAAAAGAGACAAAATAAGAAAGAAGAGGTAAGGAAAGAGAATGGAAAAAAGAACAGAAAAAAGACGAAAAAATCAGCCAATCATAAAAAAGATCAAGCAGCAAATCCCCATAAATCACATACAGGGCAGGTGTCGATAAATTATACCCCCCCCCTCCCGCCGGCCAGTAGTTTGTTGCGGGGACTGAGTTACTACCTGAGGGGATTGAGGAGGAGGGGAGTTGAGGAGGTGGGTTGAGGAGGAGGAAGGGGTTGAGAAGGGGTTAAACGGCCCAGTGATTTAGAGAGAGAGAGAGAGAGAGGGACAACTTTCTTTTTTCTCTATTTATATCCAACCAGCCGCATTTAGCCTCTCAGGATTTCTCTCAGCCCTAACAAAATCGTCTGAAGTCAGCTTCAGGGAATTACAACCCGACTATGGAGGGGAAGAAGATTTATTTTTATTTTTCCTTTCCCCACACTTTAACCTTCTTGCCTGTCTGGATTTCTCTAGGCTGAGGAAAATCGTATGGAGTTTGTAATGGCATTGAAATGGTTAGGAGAGGAAGGGTTAAGGGAGTTGGGGATTTCACTGTTCGGGTTTTCTCTCAGCTGAATAAAATCGTCTGAGTCACTGCCAGGGAGGGTTGTGGGGAGGAGGGGGGATTTACATGGCCAGGTGATTTAAGCGGATTATTGGTCTCCTTCACCTACTAATTTATTCCCCTCAGATTCTTAGTATTTCTCTCAGCTGAACAAAATCGTCTTGAGTGAATATCTAAGCCAGTCCAGGGCAGCGAGGGGGTTGGCAAAGACGGTGCTTAACCCCCTGAGTGCTTGGGTTTCTCTCAGCTGACGTAAATCATTCGGTGATATACAAATTGAGTTATTATCAAGGGGGGGGGTGGCTCCATGATTTAAGGGGGGGAGGGAGGGGGGGATGAATGGAGGGGAGGGGGGGATGAATGGAGGGGAGGGGGGTAAGGGTGGATGAATGGAGGGAAGGGGAGGAAGGGTGGATGAATGGTGGGGAGGGGAGGGAAGGGTGGATGAATGGAGGGGAGGGGAGGGAAGGGTGGATGAATAGAGGGGAAAGGAAGGAGGGGAAACGGAGAATGGATGAAGGGAAGGGGAGGGGAGAGGAGGGGGAAAAGATGGGGAAGAGAAGGGAAGGGGAAGGAGGGAAATGGGAGGGGCGATCAGGGGAGGGGAAAGAGGGAAAAGGGGAGGGGATAGTGAGGGTGGATGAAGAAGAGGGGAGGGGAGGGGAGGGGAGGGGAGGGGGTTAGAAGGGAGGGGGAGGAAGGATGAAGGACAGAGGAAAAAGGGGATGATGCATGAAGGGAGGGGAGGGGAGGGGAGGGGAGGGGAGGGAAGGGAAGGGAAGGAGAGGGGGAAGGGATGGGAAGGGAAAGGAAGGGAAGGGGAGGGGAAGGGAACACGAAGGGGAGGGAAGGTGATAACGTCATTAATTCTTCCCATTATCAGGACGATTTTATTTAACTAAGAAGATCCCAGTAGTGAAGGGGTTAATGAAGACTATGTATAAATAACCCGTTCCATAAATCCCTCCTGAACTGAATAAAATCGTCTGGAGAGAATTAAAAAAAAAAAGATGTTTAATTAGCTTATAAACTCTCTCTCTCTCTGTAAGCTGGCATTCCTTCACTCACAGTTGATTATCAATGCAGTTAATCTCACGCACTTACTCTCGTGCATAGTGTGAAAAACTGGCTCATTTTTACACAGGAAATGAGAGAGAGAGAGAGAGAGAGAGAGAGAGAGAGAGAGAGAGAGGCGTGTATAAGGGAACCCCCCACATACAAAGTTATTACAATTGTCATACGATCTCTCTCTCTCTCTCAAACACACACACACACACACCTATGGAAGTAAATGAAGCCCCAACAGCCATTTAACTTAACAATGGCGCTACTCCCATGAAACTGCATCCCTCCTGCCATTCCACCATAGCCACCACTACCATGACACACTACCATACCACCTACTTCACTACCATACCCCTATATCACCTAAGTACACTACCATACCACACCTGTTTCTATCACATTTCTTCCATAAAATCTCTACCATTGAACACTACCATGCCACCTGTCTACCAATCACTACCATACTCACTCTACCATACCTTGAGACAACGACAATACACTACCATATAGCCGTCTGTACCATAACACTACCATACAACCGTCCCTACCATTACATTGCCATTGCACTACCATACCAACTCTACCTACACTACCATACAGCTGTCACTGCCATAACACTACCATACCATACACTACTATGACACGAATTCTGTATTGTTGACAATGAGCAGTAACATGTATGCTATGCATACATGTTACTGCTCATACATTCTCTCTCTCTCTCTCCCTCTCTCTCTCATAAACACATTCATACAAACAAGCTCTCTCTCTCTCTCTCTCTCTCTCTCTCTCTCTCTCTCTCTCTCCAATTATCACCAAGGTCACAACACCATACCACCAACTAGCCTACCATACAACCACTACCATAGCCACCATTATCATACCACTACCATACCACTTACGTACCTACCATTACCATACCATTACCATACCACACAGACCCACCATTATATAATTTCCATACCCACTGTTACCATACCGACCATAACCATTTCCATCACTACCACATCCCCACACCTCTTCTAATGCCACCTACCATACTACCATTAATCCCATACCATTATCCAACCATGATGCACGCTACCTTAAAAAAAAAAAACTCCATTACTACCATGCCATCAATACAATGCAAGTCACCCAACTGCCATGCACTGCTCTCGCCACACACACACACACACACACACACACACACACACACACACACACACACGTGCCTTTCGCAATATTGTGTTCCCATTCTCTCTCTCTCTCTCTCTCTCTCCGCACGCATCCCCGTTTCCACTTCCTTGAGCCCAGTTCTCTCTCTCTCTCTCTCTCTCTCTCTCTCTCTCTCTCTCTCTCTCTTTACGTAGTGAATGCTCTTTTTCCTCTCTATTCACTCACTCCACTTCTCATTTACCCCTTCATAACCCGTCAAATAAAAACAATCAAAATAAATCAATAAAAAACTATACATAAAAAAAACGATAATAAAAAACAGACGAAATAAAAATAATAAAAAAAAAAATCGGCCTGAAATTTAACTCTCATGAACGTGGTCAAGGACAACGGAAATTTTCTCTGGGATTCGAACGCTCGTCAAAATTTTTCGTTCACCTCCTCTCTTTGAAAAAAATCTTGTAAATATATGGATACAGACGAATATTTTGAGTTATTTTTCTTTAGTTAACGTGTATTTTTCTTACTGCTTAGTTGGGAAGCGAACAGGATTGTGAGAAAAGAGAGGGAAGGAAGAGAGACAGGGAGAGAATGTGACGTCACAGGTGCATGCGCATGTCTCTCTCTCTCTCTTCATCTACACAGCATCAAACACACACACATACACACACACTAGAGAGAGAGAGAGAGAGAGAGAGCACCCTTACCCTTGACTGGTGTCCTCTACTCTCATCTTTCATATTCTGTTCCTATTCGTCCCCCCCCCCTCTCTCTCTCTCTCTCCACACGTGTCCCTGATTTTATCCTTCTCTCTCTCTCTCTCTCTCTCTCTCTCTCTCTCTCTCTCTCTCTCTCTCTCTCTCTCTCTCTCTCATTACGCGTTTACGTAAATGTAATTATGTAACCTCAATTATATAACACCTAAGTAGTGTTGTGTAAGCCTAGTGTACATGTAACAAAGTAATCCAATGTAATAATGTACTCTTTCGAAGATATGTAATATGTAACAAACTGACAGTAGCATTAAAAAGCAGTGGGATTATGGGACGATATGGCCTTAGGTTCCTTCTTCCTTGCATAAAAAATGTACTAATGTAATTCTATGTACCGGTAACACTGCATTGTGAGAGGTGGTTCTGTAACAGTGTAATTCCGTGCAACAATATGGCCAAGCTGCATATGTAACCCAGTCCTCTCTCTCTCTCTTTACATGTCTATTTTTTGTGAGGTAATGATGCTATGCTGTTCTTAATCCAACATAAACTCATTTCCTCCACCTTTCACTCCGTCAAAATTCTTCCACAAGACTATCCCTTAATGGCGACCAATACACGACTCAGTCCTTCAATTATCTCTTTGGATTTATCAAGGAAACATCAGACCATTGCAAGATTCGATTCCCGGTGACAGGGTGTGCTAAACCGACTCCAATATTCCTTTCCCCTTGCACAGGTGTTGACTTTGTGCAGGTGCCTTATTCGTGGAGTACTGCTGTCAGGTGTGTGTTGGGGAGGCTCACCATTAACAGTAAACATCAGGGAGTCAAAGGCTTTTCGTCTCATCAACTCCCTTTCTCCTACTGACTCCCTTCAACCTCTCTCTCTCTTTGCCGCAGTGTTGCATCTCTATCCCTCTTCTATCCGTGTTTCAATGGCCACTGTTCTATAGGTCGCCTGAATCCCAGTCCCATTTCGGCGGGCGACTAGCACCCGTCTACAAACGCTGTCTCACCCTTTTCCTGTCCAACTCTCTAATGTTTGAGTTCACCCAGCGTCTAAGCCTTTCATGTACGCTACAGGTCAACTCTGGAACCGTCCTCCTCAATTTGTACTTCCCCCTGTCTATCACCTCCAATTTTATCTAGGCAGGGTGACGAGAGAGAGAGAGAGAGAGAGAGAGAGAGAGAGAGAGAGAGAGGGTTACCTATTATTACAACTGGGAAACACGCAATACACATATACCGGAAGGGTAGGGGAGTTAGGGAAAATGGAGAGAGAGAGAGAGAGAGAGAGAGAGAGAGAGAGAGAGAGAGAGAGAGGACTATTTGGAGACTAAGGACGAACAAAGCAAGGGTAAAGAGGACATGAGTGAGTGAAAGTGTAAAAAGCAAGAGGCAGGAAGAGAAAAAAGACAGGCACTTAAGGAGTAAGAGCATGGAGAGAGAGAGAGAGAGAGAGAGAGAGAGAAAATGCAAGGGGAGTTATGTGAAAGATGAAAGGGAGAGAAAAGTGGGGTGGAAAAAGAGGAGAAAATATGGAAAAGGAAGAGAGTAAAGATGGGAGAAGGAAGAAGAGATTAAAGAGAAGGAGATGGGAGAGAGGTGGGTAAAGTAAGAGAAAGAGTAAATGGACAAGAAACTAGAAGAGAAATGCAGAGACGGGAGAATAAGAGAAGAAAGTACATTAGATAAAAAAGAAAGAGTAAAATGTGTGTGTGTGTGTGTGTGTGAGAGAGAGAGAGAGAGAGAGAGAGAGAGAGAGAGAGAGAGAGAGAGAGAGAGAGTTAGATCAGGAGCCGAGGAGAGGACAGAAAACACCAGTATGAAGGAATACTAAATAAATGGAGGAGGAGGAAGAGGAGGAGGAGGAGGAGGAAATATAAAAAGATGAAATTATGACGGAAAGTAAAAACAAAACCAGAAAAAAACTAAAAATGAAAACCCACAAAGAAACACCAGTACCAAGACGCAAAATACCACTAAGAAAAAAGCAAGACAAAAACACCACACAAACACAAACAAACAGACCGCTCACACCACCCCTTCAGCAGGTAAGAGGAGCGCCGGTTTACCCCTTCTCGCCGATGACAATTTCACTCTGTCCACCAATACTTAATTTTGCTTAACTCCGGAAGGACCTCTACGGCTGAAGGCTCTATGTAACCCCTCCAATCCAAATAGTTTCTCCTACATTAAAAATAAAAATATAATAGAGGAAGAAAAGGCTGTTAGGCAAATTAGGTCGAAAAACACGGGAGAAGAATAAATACATGAATGAATGAAAGAGGAAGGACGGAAAGATGGATGGAAATATGAATGAAAGAGGAAGGAAAAATGGAATAGTTAACTAGGGAGATGGATGGACAGAAGGAAGAAACAAAGGGAGAAGGAAGAATTGAAGGAAGGATGGAAGGACGGATGGATGGAAGGAAGGAAGGAAGGAAGGAAGGAAGGAAGGATGGATGGATGGATGGATGGAAGGAAGGAAGGATGGACAAAATGCACAAGTAAATGAACAGAAGGAAGAAAGGAAGGAAGGAACGAAGGATGAAAAGGGAGATAAAAAAGAATGGCAAAAAAAAAAAAAAAATGAAAAAATGAAAATGAAAGAATGACAGAATGTAGGAAGGAAGAAGAAACCACGAAACTATGAGGAAAACATCGAGGAAAGGAAGAAGGAAAATACCGTACAGGAAAAATGACTACAAACATACAAAGAGAGACTGGCCTTCATGCAAACATTATCACACATTTACGTTAATGAGCTCATAACACACACACACACACACACACACACACACACACACACACACACACACACATAATCTTCACATCGAATTACTCACATCGATATTACACACACACACACACACTTACCCACCTTCTCATAACCCTGGAGTGCCTCAAGGGTCTGTGTTGGGGCCGGGTCTCTTCATAATCTAAGCTTCACTCACAAAACTGAAAAAAAAAAATAAATAATAATAATAATAATAAAATGCGTATGTAATTTTACACTTGGTATAAACAGAAATGCATATAAAAGTCTGAACATGAAAAAAAAAAAAAAATCGGGACATCATTTATAAAACATCTTAGACAACACTAAGGAAAGGTGGATGGGAACGACAAATGATTTTTTATAAGTGTAAGGTAATTGGACGTAGTAAATATGAAGAGAGTAGGTAAGTAAAATGCTGATAGATAGATATAGATAGATAGACAGAAGTAAAGACTGAGAGAGAGAGAGCAGGTATAATTTGCAGTGTTGGTTTTATAACTTGTAATTAGAGACTTATTATTAGTACTACACTCTACCGTTCCAGCCTGTTGCTTCTCCTTATTTTCCTGTATGACTCATTGCCAGAGGGTGAGGGAGAGCCTTCTGTATTGCTATCCTCTACTGTCTGTCTGTCTGTCTCTCTCTCTCTCAACCTTCGTCTCTTCCCAGGTTCGACAAAAATATGATTTCTCCTTCATTCCCTTCATCCTTATCTCCCCCTCCCTTCCCTCCATTCTTTTATCTCTCCCCCTCTCTTCACCCACCCCCCTCTCTCACCTTCAAGCTCTCTCTCCCCTACCTCACTTCCTCTCCATTACCCAACCCCTCCCTATCCCTCTCCCCCCTCCTCCCTCCTTCACCATCAGTTTATCTCCACCTCTCCCCCACTCTTCTCTCAATCCCCCTTTCTTCACCACTATCTTTTCTCTCCATCTTTCGTCACCTCCAATTATCTCCCCCCCCCCTCTCGCGGTGTGTTTTCTTCTTCCTCTCTCTCCCTCTTCTCTTCCCCCCTCCCTTCATTCTCCCCCCCCCTCCCTCCTCAAATCAAACCTTTCTCTCCCTTAATTCCTTTCTCCCCCTCCCCTCTTTTTTTTCCTCTCTCAATTCTCCTCCCCTCCTCCTCCAAGTCCTACTTCCCCTTTTCTCTTTCCTCTCCCCCTCCCTTTTTCTCCCTCCCTTCCCTGTCCTCTCCCTTCTCCCCCTCCCCCTATCCTTTCTTCTCTCCCATGTAGATCCTTGACACAATCTCCTGTCTCCCCCTCCCCTCTCCCTCCCTCCCTCCACCTTCCTCTCACATCCATCTTCTCCTCCACCCTTCTCTCCCTTTTTATATTTCCTCCACTTCCTTCCTCCTCCCCATTCTTTCTTCCTCCTCTATCCTTCTCTCCTTCCTCCTTTACTCCTCTTTTCTTCCCTTCCCTCCTCAGTTCTTCCCTTCTTCTTCTCTCTTTCTCTTTCTCTCTCTCTCTATCTCTCTCTCTCTGTTCTGAAATATCTGGTGACATTTATTAAACTTGAAGGTCACCCCCATCTCCCACCCCCTCTCCCTCCCCCACCCCCACTCCCTCCCCCATCCCACCTCCACTATCATCTCTCCCTCTCCACCAACTCTTCTTTCCGTTACTATCTTCTCTCCTCCAAATTTCCTCTTCATCTATCCTCTTTTCTTTCTCTCCCTCATCTTCCTCTCTCCCCCTCTCCCCTCCCCAATTCCACCTACACCATCTCCTCCCCTCCCCACCACCACCTTCTCCCCTTCCCTTCCTCACCCTCACAAACACCTCTTCTTCCTCTATTCTGTTTTTTTCCTCCCCCTCTTCCCTTCCTTCCCTCTTCTTTCACTTTCCTCAAATTCCTTCTTCCTCTTCTCTTCCGTCTCTTTTCCTGAGCAGGAGGAGCAGGAGGAGGAGGAGGAGGAAGCTTAAAAACATCGATTTCTTTACTACTGATATGAAACAAAAAAAATATATTTTCATGACCTTAACTCTTGAGAGAGAGAGAGAGAGAGAGAGAGTATAGTACATAATATTTGTGTGTGTGTGTGTGTGTGTGTGTGTGTGTGTGTGTGTGTGTGAGAGAGAGAGAGAGAGAGAGAGAGAGAGAGAGAGAGAGAGAGAGACCTTGATACGGCTGAACTAGGATTTCTTCATCACCGTAAACACTGCCATGGAAGGGAGTGGAAGGATGGGGTGACGGGGTGCATGAGGGAGGGGGGCGTAGGATGGCGATGGGGGGAGATAAGAGGGAAAGATTGGAGGTGCTTTGGTCTGGGCTGCCTTGGGTGAACTCGGGGATTGGGATGATAGATACAGATAGACAGATAGATAGATAGAGAGATAGGTAGACAGAAAGATAGACAGACAGACAGATAGACAAATATGGATAGATAGATAGATGGATAGACAGATAGATGGAAAGACAAACATAAATACAGATAGACAGACAAATAGATAGTCAGACAGAAAGATATACAAACAGACAGACAGAAAGGCAGTCACATACACAGATGGATCGACGGATAGACAGATGGATGGAGAGACAGATAAAAAGATAGAGAGATAGACAGATAGGGAAAAAACTGAACTGATGGATAATGATTTCTCTGTCTGTCTGTTTCTCTCTCTCTCTCTCTCTCTCTCAGGTGCTACCCATGACTGGCAATCATCGTCCTTGGCCTCATCCACCAAAAAAAATAAATAAAATAAAATAAAAATAAAAAATAAAAAAATCGTCTTCTCCCCAAGCACACCCACACCCCTCTACAATTAACTAAGTCTTTTTCATCATTTAATACCAGAATACCGGAATACCAGAATACCACATACGAGTTACCATACCAGGACACACCACTCCATAGCCAATACCAGCACACCATTGGAAATAATACTCTGAAATACCACTATACTAAATACTAAAATACCCACACCAGAATACCACAGAGGAATGGAGAGATGCATACCACACACTCGATTACCAAAATACCAGAATACCGAAAGGGGACAATACCAGGATACCAGCATACCGGATACCACATGCCTGGCTATCAGTACCGGACGTAGGCAGGCGCACTCCAGTTCTATGTGTGATGGTGTTGTGGGGGAAAGGGTGCTTGAGAGGGCGGGGGATTTCTCTCTCTCTCTCACACACACACACACCATATACGCCCCTCAATATCCATTAATTTAACCTCTAGAATAGGTCTTTCGTAGTGAAGGGGGTTAAAGAACGCTCATTTAAAATATAATAATAATAATATAGTAGTAGTAGTAGTAGTAGTAGCAGTAGCAGCAGTACTAGTAGTAGTGATGATGATAATAATACTAATACTAAAACTAATACTAATACTAATTATAATAATTAACAACATCGAAAAGTCCCTAAGCATAATGACCACCACTCACAGGATGTAGAGTCGGGCAACACACAAACACAAAATCTAAGGGAGGCAGCTTTTAACCCCTTCAATACGAGGATGGAGATTGCGAAATAGTAAAAATCAAGTCATCGTTCTGAAACGGCTGAGGGGGTCGTGAGGGGGAGGGGGGGCGAAGGAAAAGATAAGAGGGAGGTGGGGAGGATAGAAAGGAAAAGGGGGAGGGGAGTCAGAGGAGGGAGGGGGGGAGAAGATAAAAGGGGGAAAGGCGAGGGGAAGGAAAGAGGGATGTGGGGGGAGAGATAACGGAAGGGAAAGGGAGAGGGGAAGGGAGGGGGCGAATTAGGAGGGAGGGGACATGGGGAGGGGACGGAGGGTTGAGGAGAGGATGAGGACTCGAGGGAGGGGTAGAAGATGGGATGAGGAGAAGGAGGGGATGCGGGGGAGGGGAAGGGAGGGGACGCAGAATAGGAAGAGGATGTACGGAAGGGAAAGAGGGGAAAGGAGGGGTTAGGGAAGGGAGGGGGTGAGAGAACAAGAGGATGGGGGGCAAAGGGTAGAGGAGGATAGAAGGGAGGGGTGATGGGCAGGGGACACGAGTGGGAGGGGGGACTACGAGTGGGGAAGGGGAGAAGGAGGAGGTGGGGGAGGAATTTGGGGGGACAGGAGGAGGAGGAGGAGGAGGAGGAGGGGGTGGGGTGGTGGTAGTGGTGAGGGAGAAAGAGAAGGCAACAATAATTAGAGCCAATCCACATTTAACATCCACCACAGTTACCACAGTTACCTTTACCACAAACACGCCAGCCGCCAAATAAGTCACACCACACTCGCTTTTTACACACATTTTTTCCCTTCATTTTTAGCCTTTGGACCGGCGAATAACTGGAATCTGAAGGCTGCACGTGATTATCGGGAGGTATGCCCTTTAGGAAGCTGCACAGGGATGGTCTCGGCTGAAGAAAACCGTCTGAGGGTGGCCAGAATAGTGGAGAAATCGTCTTTGCAGTGAAACGGTTGTGGGAGATCGTAAACTGAAGCAAAATCACAAAATCGTCTTAAAGTTGCCGAAATATAATGATAAAAATCGTCATCGTGGTGAAAGGGTCAGCGAGGTGGTTCTCCCTTGGCTGAGGAAAATCGTCTAAAGTGGCGAAAAATAAATAAATAAATAAATAAAACTGGTAAAACAACAACATTATCTTTTCCACGAACTTCTCAGTGTTTCTAGATAAAAATAAATCCCTCTATCATCTACCCCTCTCCCCTCTTGTCTGATATATCTCAAATCCCTCACTTCTCACTCCCCAAGCCACTCTATTCCCTCCACCAAATTCCCAGTCAGTCCTCCCTCTCCATCCTCAAATTCCTCACGCCCTCCTCACTCCCCCAGTAATCCCACTTCGCTTGTCCCTTTGAACTTCACCATACTGTAATCCCTCGCTGCTTACCATTCACAAGCCACCCTACTCCCTTATACAGCCCTCCCACTCCCTGCATCCCTAATAATCACCCCACTCCCTCACATAGTCATCCCACTTCTCACTCCCTCACAAACCACCCTCAACCCACACTCCTCATTATCTTGATTTCCCAGCCCTCCCACACTTCCAATGCATCCCACTCCATCCCTCAATCAATTCCACACTCCCCAGCCATATCAATCCTCACTCCATGACATCCTCCCCGCATCCCAACTCACCCTACTCCCAAATTCCTCTCCAATTCCCCATTCCCCGCAACCACTTCACTCCTACACTCCCCATTCCATTAGCCTTTCCACCCCCCTCATCTCCACACTCCCTACTCTCTCAGTCAATCCCCTACATCTTCCCAACCTCTTCATATCCCACCTACATTTGCCCATTCCCTAATCCCTCAATCACTCCCCACTTCACCCTCTGCACTTCCTGTTCCCCTCTCTCTGCCACCACTTTGTAACCTGGTATTAAAGCGGACTGCAGCACAACCCTGTATTAGCCCATTGTTGTCTTTGTATCGGGTAATGATAGTCAGGGTGATAGTAATAGCAGTGTCAGTAGCAGCGCCCTGTGACTGTGACAGCAATAGTAACAATAGTAACAAAAGTAACGTGACATCAATAATAACATCAGTAAAATCACCATTACTAACGTGTGACAGAAATATTACCTGTAGAAAGACAAATCGTACTATGGCACTGGGTAGGTTAATTACAGGTAGGTCGAGTCGGTTAATTACAGGTGGGCCTCGAAAACACCTGGGCAGTGCAGGTGTAAAGGATGTGAGGTATAAAATTGCAGGGTTTCTTCTTGCATCCCCCAAACCCGACCAATCTACAGTGGGTCATGATGGTCAACAAATATGCAGAATGACAACTCCCTTTATGTCATTAGGTCATTTATGTATCTCTGAGATGGAGGTAATGAGGGATATGAACAGCGTGGGGTGCCTGGTGGTCAAGTGGATTGCGGGGCTTCAGTCGGAAGTGGCCCATGAGGGTTTACACTGAAGAGATGTCTGGGGTTAAAAAAATATCAGAACTAAGCCTAGCCCAGGGCCCCTACGCTCTCGGTAGGAGAATAGAGGACGAAAAACAAAAAGGAAAAAGTGACGAAGTGCTACAGACATGCGAGACAACAATCCAATAACAACAAAAACAATAAGACTCGACCTATCTCGCCTATCACCACGCGAACCGAATGAACGATGACGCGGACGCACTGATACGGAGCGAGACCCCGGACGTGTGATAACGAATGGGGTGAAGGACGGGGGGGGGGTGATAAGGGATAGGGGGTGGTGGGGGAGGTGAGAGTAATTGTTGAGTGTTGAGTGATACTTGAGAGAGAGAGAGAGAGAGAGAGAGAGAGAGAGAGAGAGAGAGAGAGAAAGAGAGAGAGAATGAACAAAGACAACGAAAGAAGAGAATAAAACATACGGAGAAAGAGAGAGAAAAAGAGAGACAGAAAAGAGACGGAAAAGAAAATTTGGGAGAAAAGAAAGAGAGAAGGAAAAAGAAAAGCGGAGGAAGAAGAAATGCATTTGCGGAGAAACAAGGCGGAAGGAGAGAGAGAGAGAGAGAGAGAGAGAGAGAGAGAGAGAGAGAGAGAGAGAGAGAGAGAATCATACATTATTTTCGG
Source organism: Coenobita brevimanus (assembly GCF_032717465.1). Classification (NCBI taxonomy): domain Eukaryota; kingdom Metazoa; phylum Arthropoda; class Malacostraca; order Decapoda; family Coenobitidae; genus Coenobita; species Coenobita brevimanus. Next base: position 33,563,491 of record NC_136979.1, read on the forward strand.
TCCTTAATAGGCAAATGAACTTAAAAAAAAAAAAAACTTATTCTTTAATTGCATATGTTTGAAAAGTAAAGGCAGAGGACCACAAGCCATACAGGAAAACAGGGGGAAGCAACGTGTGAAGGTGTGTGGTTAAGTAGTAGGACTGTTGGCCACAATGAACAGGCTATCCAGTAAATATCCAGAGTCGTGTGTATAGTAGTAATAATAATAATAATAATAGTAATGATAAATATAATAATGCTGACAATGATGACGACGACGATGATGATGATAATACTGATAACAATAATATATAAATATAAGCAATATAATAATAATAATAATAATAATAATAATAATAATAATAATAAAACTGCAACACACAAACCTTATATGCAGAGCAGAAAGCAGCAGTGAAAGAAAAAAAAATAGCACAAGATAATAAAGAAAATGTAATAGGACAGAAAAACATTAAAGAAAATGGGAGGTAAGTCGGGAGGAAGGAAGGGAGGGAAAGGAGGGAAAAGGAGTGGAGGGAAAATGAGGAGAGGGAAGGAGGGAGGGAAGAAGATGCAAAGGAAGGGGAAGAAGGGAGGGGAAAACTGGGAAGAGGAGGAGGGGAAGGAAGGGAAAGATGGAGAGAGAGAGAGAGAGAGAGAGAGAGAGAGAGAGAGAGAGAGAGAGAGAGAGAGAGAGAGAGAGAGAGAGAGAGAGAGAGAGTAAAAAAATGGGAAGGAAAGGGGTCAAGGGAAGGATGGAGAGAAGACAAAGGCGAAAAGGAAGGGTGATAGAGGGAGGGAAGAAGGTGATGAAATAAAATGAAAAATTATGCAAAGGAAGGAGGAAGAGAGAGGGAGGAAAGTGTGTGGAGGGAGGGAAGGAGGGGGGGGAGAAGGAGAGGGAGGGGGAGGAAAGGAGACAAAAAGGTGAAGGTGAGGAGGAAGAGGATGAGGGAAGGCGTTAAAAAAGAGAGAGATAAAAGGGGGAGAGGAGAGAGAGAGAGAGAGAGAGAGAGAGAGAGAGAGAGAGAGAGAGAGAGAGGAATGAAGGGAGAAGAAGAATATAAAACAAGATAGACGATGGAATTAAGAAACCGAGAAGAAAAGAAGGAAGAAGACAGACAGGAAATGGAAGGAAAAACAATGAAGAAAGAAGACAGAAGGGAAGGGAAAAAGGAAGAGGAAAAGTAGGGAAACGGGAAAGAAGAAGGGCAAGAAGAAAGGAAGAAGGAGGGAAGGGAAAAATGAAAATGAAAAGAAGCAGGGAAATGGAGTAAAGAAAGAGAGGAAAAGAAGGGAAAAAGGGAAGAAGAGAGGGAAGGAGAGTGGAGAGGGATGAAGGAAAGAAGGAAAAATGGAAATAAAACGAAGATGGAACGAAAGAACAGAGAAGAAAACGAAAAGGGAAGGAAGGAAGGAGGAAAGACAGAGACGGACATACGTACATACATACAGACAGACAGACAGAAAGAAAGAAAGAAAAGAAACTACAAACGGAAGACAGACAGACAGAAAGAAGGTGAATGGAAAGAAAATGGAAGAACGAAGAAAGGATAGGGGGAAGGGGGAGGGAAGAAAAGAGAAAAAAAAGTCGGGGAAAAAAGGAAGGAAGGAAGAGGGAAGAGAGATGGAGGGAGGGAAGGAAGGAAGGAGGGGAGGTGTTAGGTGGCAAATTATGACTGACAGAAATTATTAAACGACTACCATAATTACTCTGCTGCTACAAGGAGGAGGAGGAGGAGGAGGAGGAAGAGGAGGAGGAGGAGGAAGGGAAAGTGGGAGAAAAAAAAAGTACATGACTAAGCATAAGAGTAAATGAGAAGGAAGAAGAATGAGAAAAGAAGGAAGAAAAAAGGGAGGAGAAAGGAAAGAAAAAAAGGAAAGGGGAGAGGAAGAAAAAAAAGAAGAGGAGAGGAAATACGAAGGGGTAACGAAATTCCACAGAGAGAGAGAGAGAGAGAAAGGAGAGAGAGAAAGATCGATGAACGGACATACGGATGAGTGGATGGAGAAAGAGAAAGGGAGATGAAACGTAAAGAAAAAAAAATGAGTGAAAAGCAAAAATGAGAGAGGAAGAAAAAGTGAGATAATGAAGGAAGAGGGCGTGGACACTGGGAGGGGGAGGAGGGAGGGAAGAAAGAGGAAGGAAGGTGAGAAGGAAAGAGAAAGAGAAAAGGAGGGGAGGGAGGGAGGGAAGGTGAGAGGGAGAGAGAAAAAGGGAAGGAGGGGACTGATGGAGGGAGGGAGATGAAGAGAGAGAGAACGAGGGATGTAGGAAGGGACGTTAAAGGAAGGAGGGATGGGGTGGGAAGCATGGATGAAGGAAGGGGAGAGAAGGATGGAGAAAGGGGGGGAATAAGGAGAGAGGGACGGAAAGAAAAGGGAAGGAGAAAAGGGAGAATAAAAAGCTCTGGAGGAGGGAGGGAGGAGAAGAGAGAAGAGAAAGAAAGGGATGGAGTGAATAGAGAAGGGAGTGATGGGAGGATGGATGGGATAAAAGTTAAGGGTATTGGAAGAAAAAAGGTAAGGAGGAAGCAAATGGAGGGAAGGGAGGGAGGAAGGAAGGGAGGGAGGAAGGAAGGGATGGATAGAAGGGGGGAGAGGGAGGGACAGAGGGAAGGAGGGAAGAAAAAAGGGCCGGAGGGAAGGAGGGAAAAAGTGATGGGCATGGGAGAAATTAGAAGAAAAGAGAAGAGAAAAGAAGAGAAGAACAGCAAAGTGAATGGAGAGATGGAGAAGAGTGGAGGAGGAAGGGTGAAGGGATTGAGGGAGGGAGGGAAAAAGTGAAGGGCATAGGAGGAAAGAGGGGAAGGAGGTCAGTAAAGAGTGAAGGTAAGGTGGTGGAGGGAAGGGGAGGAGAGAGGGAGGAAAGGGAGGAGAGAGGGAGGAAAGGGAGGAGAGTGGGAGGAAAGGGAGAAGAGAGGGAGGAAAATGGTGGGATGTCGGAGGAAGGAAGGAGGAAAGAGATAGAGAAGAAAAAAACGTATGAAAAAAGGAGAAGGGAGAGAAGGAAAAATATAAAGGATGGAGAAAGGGGAAGAAGAAAGGACAACGAGAGGAAGGAGGGACGAGAAAGGGGTTCGAAGGAGAAAGGGACAATAAAGGGCGAGATGGAAGAATAAACGAGAAAATAAAGGTGCAATCAAGGAAATAAAGGAGAGGGAAGGAGGGAGGGAGGACGAAGAATAATGTGGGAGAAGGAAGAGAAAAAGGAGAAATGAAGGAAGAAGATAGAGGATAAGCGGTAAAGTTGGAGGTGAGGGAAGGAAGAAGGGAGACATATGAGAGATGAGAAGAGCGGAAGGAAGAAGGGAGTGTGAGAGAGAGAGAGAGAGAGAGAGAAAAGAGGGAAAGAAGTGGAGGAATGAAACAGGAGAGACATAAATGAAGGAGGGATGGAATAAAGGAAGGAAAAAAAGATGCACAGAAATGAAGGAAAGGAAAAAAAGTGTGGAATAAGATGAAAGAGGAGACCGGAACGAAAGAAGTAAGATAGGACAGGAAAAATGAAGGAAAGAAGAGTGCTGAAGAGAGGATGGGAGATAAAGAAGAAAATGAAATGAAAAAAGGAAGTGTGAAGGAGAAACGGAGACGTGGAAAATGAGAAAATTGAAAAGGAAAACAGGAAGGAGAATAGAGGGTAAGAAAGAGCGGAAGGATTAACTAATAGACAGGGATAGGCTAAAGGAAAGCAGAAGAGGACAATGTGATGAGAGAGAAAAGGCTGGAGGAAGAGGAGGAGGAGGAGAACAAACGGCAACAGACCTTATGGTTCTTTCGAGGCTGTTTGTTACAGAGTAGACTATGACTACGAGATCTAATTATACATGCTGAAGGATAAGGATAGTAAAGCATGAAGGCTTCCCCCGCCTCCAAACCCTCTAGCTAAAACCTGCAGGAGAAAGTGAGAAGGACCACCATGCAGCATGGAAAAACTGGCACGGAAATTTCATAGGAAAGACTGAAAAGGAAAAGTTACATTCTATGATACTTTAACTATAAGCTACCAGTCTGAATAACCTGAAAGGGAAAGTAATAAAGTAAAATGAATAATCAAACATAAATAAATAAGACATGACATTATGTACGGATATGTTGAATAAACGGGGCGTTCTGTAGACAGTGTGGAAAATGCACAGTGTGGATGTTCAGGGGTGCTGCGGCAGCCTTGCCTGGCACTTTTAAGGTAGGCAGCAGTCAATCAGGCCCCAGCTCCGTTCACTCCCTTGAGACAAGGCACTTTCCCATGCGGAACAAGTACACAAGTTACCTCCTGAAGCAGTGACTCCTGGTACATTAAAAAAAAAAAATCCCGAAGGTAGGTGATTACACACAGGATTACACACAGGAAAGCAAACAGCGACAGACCTTACGGTCCTTTCGAGGCTGCTTGTTAGAGAAAACTATGACTACAAGATCTAACTCTACATGTTGAAGGATAAGGATAGTAAAGCAAGAAGGCTCCCCCCACCACCAAACCCTCCAGGAAAAAGTGAGAAAAACCACCATGCAGCATGGAAAAACTGACATGGAAATTTTATAGGAAACACTGGAAAGGAAAAGTCACATTCTATAATACTTTATCTATAAGCTACCCGATAGAGTAACCTGAAAGAGAAAGTAAACAAATAAAATAATAGTTACGGAATGACATTATAAACCGGTTACATTGAGTTAATGGGAAGTCTGTGGACATAACGTGGAAGCTACACACTGCACAGTGTGGATGTTTAGGGGTGGTGCAGCAGCCTTGCCTGGCGCTTTTAAGGTAGGCAGCAGTCAATCAGGCCCTAGCTCCGTTTGCTCCACTGAGACAAGGAACTCTCCCATGTGGGACAAGTACACAAGTTTCATCCTGAAGCAGTGACCCCTGGTACATTAAAAAAATCCCGATGGTGGTCACTTGACTAACAGGGACCCTCAGTGAACCACAGCCCATCACAGGTCGAAAGTAAGAGTAGTGACCGTTAACTCAGGGTTATCTGTGCAGATCCTAATCTGTGCTTATATTGCTTTCTTTGCACTGGGGAGATTGAAAAGTATATAGGACGGGTGTCTTAGATAAAAGGGGACTGCACAGTGCACAGTGTGGATGTGCAATGCACAGAGTGGATGTTTAGGGGTGGTGCGGCAACCTTTCCTGGCGCTTTTTAGGTAGGCAGCAGTCAATCAGGCAATAGCTCCGTTCACTCCACTAAGACAAGGAACTCTCCCATGTGGGACAAGTACACAAGTTTCATCCTGAAGCAGTGACCCCTGGTACATTAAAAAATCCCGATGGTGGTCACTTGACTAACAGGGACCCTCAGTGATCCACATCCCATCACAGGTCGAAAGTAAAAGTAGTGACCGTTAACTCAGGGTTATCTGTGCAGATCCTAATCTGTGCTTACTGTATATTACCTCATTTGCTTTGTGTAAATCGAAAAACGTATAATGACGTGACGTGACGCTATGTTGAGTTTACGGGGTGTCCTGTAGACACGAGGGGACTGCACAGTGTGGATGTTTAGGGGTGGTGCGGCAGCCTCGCCTGGCGCTTTTAAGGTAGGCAGCAGTCAATCAGGCCCTAGCTCCGTTCACTCCACTGAGACAGGGAACTCTCCCATGTGGGACAAGTACACAAGTTTCATCCTGAAGCAGTGACCCCTGGTACATTAAAAAAATCCCGATGGTGGTCACTTGACTAACATGGACCCTCAGTGATCCACAGCCCATCACAGGTCGAAAGTAAGAGTGGTGACCGTTAACTAAGGGTTATCTGTGATCGAGGAGGAGGAGGAGGAGGAGGAGGAGGAGGAGGTGGAGGAGGAGGACGAGGAGGAGGAACATAAGACCTGGAGAGAAAAAGGGCGCGGGAGAAGGGTAGGAGAAAAGAGTGGAGGGAGAAGGGAGAGAGAAAAGAATGGTGGGGAGGGAGGGGAGAGGAGGGAGGAAGGAAGGGGAAAGTTTTTAGGAAGTAGGGTGCGGCGAGGAGAGAGAGAGAGAGAGAGAGAGAGAGAGAGAGAGAGAGAGAGAGAGCGAGAGATGAGGTAGTACACAAATAAAACGAAGTCAAAGAACAAATACTGGGGGAGAAAAAATTAAAAGAGAGAGAGAGAGAGAGAGAGAGAGAGAGAGAGAGAGAGAGATGTGGTAGTGCACAAATAAAACGAAGAAAGTCAAAGAACAAATACTGGGGGAGAGAAAAAATTAATAGAGAGAGAGAGAGAGACGTAAGAAAAGAACAAGAAGCAAAGACACACCCGCCTCAGCCGTAGGTAACAGTCTGGCGAGAACCGGCAACTCCAACTCTCTAGGGAAGGGGTTACCGGCCTAACAATATTTACATCCCTTTCCCATCCTCTTCCGTCCACTTTCCATCCCTTCCAACTGCGCACAAATAAAGACAATAATATAGTCGAATTATTTAAGGGTGATCTAGGGAATGGGAAGGGAGTTAGGGGGGATAAAGTAGGTTTTGGTAAAGGGGCGAGAGACAGACCGGGCGGTTGGGGTTAAGTTTAAAGGCCCGTATCCCAGAGTGAAATGTCAACAAACGATGAAGACTCAACACGGCCAATCAGTCAGCCTGTCAGTCACCTACGCTAATAAGGAACATATTTAGAGAACTTAGAAAAATAATGAAAAATGTTGTACACGCTTTTCCTGACGATACTTTCACTTCATAATTATCCACATTATAAATACTCATTATTTCCATGACAGATGGAAAAAAAGGTAGTGTAATTTTTCAACTCACCTCGCTGATATTCTGAGCGGTATTCTAGTGGGTTTAGGTGACGTCACTGCACAAGCACACAAGATGGGTCCTCCTGCTTAGGATGTTTCCACTTATTTATTTTTTATTTATTTGAGGGGGTCAATCTCCGCCTTCTTGTCCCAGGCTCATTTGGACGTGAACCCTGTGGACTTCAGGCTTAAATATCCCTTCTGCAATCTACCATCCTCCTTTCGGTCACTACAGTGCTCCATCGATATCGCAAACGAGGCGAACACAATGTATAAGTACGAAGTCTCTGTCACGTGGGAAAAAAAAAAAAATCATTCTCTCATTAACCCGTGCTTTACTAACCTCTTCAGTTCTATTGTTTACTTTTCTAGATTATTTCTCTATATAACCATACGATTCCATTCACCTGAGAGAGGACCTTTTTGGCTGAAATATTTACATTAGTACTGTTGTGAGGTTATAAGGCTTTCCAGCACTTTTCTTGTTTACTAGAGCATACGTGTATTGCTTAATTCACATTAGTATTTACTTCCATTATTGTTATGCAAACTGTGTTCAGAAAACGCTGTGAAATCCATACCTGAGGATACTGAGGTGCACAATGTAAATAAATCGCCATGAAAGAGTTTTAGGGAGCCTTTAAAGCTCACTAAAAATTGCCTTTATAATTGCCACTGACTTCCGCAAAATGATTTGTCGCTCTTCACTGTATTTGATTTAGCTCCTTCACAATGATTTTTTTTTTCTACCTCCAACAACAAAGCTGGGAAGAGGCTATGCATTCGCCTGTGTCTACCTGTGCATATCTCAAAAAGTTTTATCTGACTTCGATGCAATTCGGTGGATACGTGGGCAATGGGTCAAGGATGACTTGATCACATTTTGAGGCAGGTCCGGATCCGGATGCAGAAATAAATAATCGCTTTTATTGGCGTCAATAAACAAGTCATGAAGATAAAAAAAATTGCGAGAATATCAAGCGCCCGGCTAGCTCAGTCGATAGAGCATGAGACTCTTAATCTCAGGGTCGTGGGTTCGAGCCCCATGGTGGGCGTCCACAACATTTGCGTGGCAGGTGGAGCTGCTCACCATCCACCCTACTGGTGTGCTGCTGACTTCAGGGGTCTCTATGCTGAGTGACAAGCAAAACGGCTTATCGCAGCCCATGGTGGTACTATATACAGTACAGATAATTATAACCACATGGACTTCGTGTGTGTGTGTGTGTGTGTGTGTGTGTGTGAGAGAGAGAGAGAGAGAGAGAGAGAGAAAGGGGGAGGGGACGGCGTAGAGAGAAAGGAAGAATCACCAAAAAAATCAAAGAATGTGGAAGGGAAGGGAAGGGGAGGGAAGAGTGGAGGGAGAAAGGATGGGGGAGAGAAGGGAGATGGGGTGGGGGGAGAGAAGGGAGATGGGGTGGGGGGGAGAGGAACGGGAAGGGGAAAGGGATGGGGTGAGCACAGTGTCAGGTGAACCACACAGGTGAGAGGCCATCAATCAGCAGGTGACAGGCTCAACCCTTGCCTCTCACCCTACCACCTTCATCCCCCATCACCCCACCCCCTCACCCTCTCATCACCCCCACCACCCTCACTCCCTCATCTCCTCCACCCCCTCACCACCCAATCACATCCTTCCTGCCCCCTCCTCTTTTAACCTCCCCCCCTCCAAACCCCCCCCTCCCACCGAACCCTCCCTTCCCTTAATCACCCCCTCCCCCACACACCTTCGACTCTCTCTCTCTCTCTCTCTCTCCCTAGTACCTCCCTTCCCCGTCCTCTTTAACCTCCCTCCCCCTCCCCCTCCCTCTCTCCCTCACCTCCCTCTTACTTAACCATCTTCTTAATTCTATCGATAACTGGAATAAATAGCTGTGTCCATTTTAAAACACCCATTGTGTGTGTGTGTGTGTGTGTGTGTGTGTGTGTGTGTGTGTGTGTGTGTGTGTGTGTGTTTTGTCTTCAGGAGCCGCTAGTGGATGAATGATGTGCCTGTGTTTGTTTCACTATATTTGCTGCATATCAGAAAGCTACCGTATATATCCATCTATCTATCCACTCATCTGTCCATCCATCCATTTACTTATTTACCTATCTATCTATCTGTGTCTTTGCTTCCGAGATCTGTAGCACACCACAGACGTCACTGGTTGATATGTCCCTTTTAAAATCTTATGTAAATAAACCCCATCACTCCGAACACATTTTTTTTACATTGGCCTTGCTACACGTTTTTCTTCAGCGGAGAACAGGCTTCTCGAACTGGGGGGGTTACTTATACTACAGCGTCTCTCTCTCTCTCTCTCAAAAAATCGTGGGTTGGTTTATAAATGGATAACAATAACAACAGCTGCAGCAGCAGCAGCAATACTACTACAACTAATAATAATATAATGACAATAATTCTTTTCCCTTCAAGTGCATCGTGGGTTGGCAGATAAATAAAGGACCGGCACAGCTACTTTTAGGGCTAGCTTCACCTTACAGTAAAATGATGTCACCTACTTCCTGCTATCTACACACGATTATTGTCAACTTCTTAAAGGCCTGCTGTGAGGGGGATAATAAAGCCTACTGTATATCTAACCCCTCCATTACCAAAACTCTCCCTAGACCTGATTAAAAACGTCCAGAGATAAGAATAACATTAAAAGAAAAAGGAAGAAGAAAAATGTCCCTGTAGGTTAAGTTACTGCTACACCTTCGCCTTTTTACACACCAGGAGCATCGAGGTGACAAATGGATACCCCGACACTGCCACTTTTACGGCTAATCCGACGGAACAGTAAGGGTGTCAAGTTAAGTGGTACTAGGAGGAGGGGGGAGGGAGATTAAGTGGTTCACGGTCTAAATGGGTGGTTGGTGGGTCGTTGCTAAGGAGGATGAGTGAGTTATGAGACGGTGTTAAGGTATACGAATTATCATTATTATTCTCATTAGCAATATCATCAGCATCCTTATTACTCTCAATATTAGTGTCTTTACTAACCTTATCCCCGTCATCATCATCATCATCATTACGAACACTATCACCATCATCATCATCATTATGAACATCATCACCATCATCAACATCGTCATTAACTTTCTTAAACTTAAAAGATGTATAAATTTGTTTGTTTATATTTTAATTGTCACTTATAACACTACCAAACACTTTACAACATAACTTAATTGAACATTTTCTGCACGAGGATATTTTTTTCGTACTATTACAGGGCTTAAAACAAACAAAAAGATTAGGCTAGTAGTGAAGGGGTTAATGAAGACTATGGCCCTAGCACCTCTTCCTTAGCGATTTATTTTTGGATATGGCTGGTTAATACCCTTCTGTACGTCATTTATGCAGAGTATGGCGATATTAGAAGGATTTATATAACACAGACTAGCACAGCACGGAGTAAAAAAAATAAATAAATAAATCGCTCAGGAAAAGGTATTTGGGAGCTTCCATTACCGACAAGAATACACACCTATATCTCATCCCTCTACTTTAAAAAGCCTCTTCGAAACTTAATATAATTGTTAGAAGATAATTAGATTGAATATTTAGTAAGTCATCTAAGTGAAGAAGGTTAGATGTGTATGAGTCTCCTTGTTTACCTTCTTATCGTCTTCCAAACACCTCACAAGTCTAAGATGCTTACGAGGTGTTTATAAGACTGTTGCTTTATACTTTATCTTAACTTACAGATATTCAAACACTTGTTGGTTGTTTAGGAAGCTCACCCCCCCTCAGTCACTGTGGTAGGTAAGACACACACACGAGGACACACACACACACACACACACACACAATCCCACATAATTATCTTGACACTAACCCTTCCAGAGCAGAGGGCCAACTTAGGTATCTTATTCATCACTTCAGGACGATGACGCTACTTCTTATATCGTCCCACACCCAGACGATTTCTTTGACAGCTCGCGAGGGACCCGTACCAACGAAAAGGTCTGAAACAAGCTCTATCAATATTTTCTCTACTACGACCATTTTCCTTTTTTCCTGTCAACTCTATCAGTCTTTTCTCTACTAGACATTTTTACTTTTTTTTCCTGCTAATTCAAGGCTTTTTTTTGCAGCTTAGAAGAGGCCAGTGAAGAAGGTTAGAAACAGCCTTCAATAAATATAATGTTTCTTATTTTTGCTTTAACCTAATGATAAAAATAATTGGCAGACCCGGAGGAAAAAAAATTTACTGAAGTATATTATCAATTTCAGTCTACTTTTTCAGCTAGCAAACATGAAAAAGGCAAAGTGTGTGTGTGTGTGTGTGTGTGTGTGTGTGTGTGTGTGTGTGTGTGTGTGTGTGTGTGTGTGTGTGTGTGTGTGTGTGTGTGTGTGTGTGTGTGTGTGTGTGTGTGTGTGTTTTAAGGAACGAATGCACGTGTATGTAAAGATTTATGTGTATCAGCCTTCCCCTAAACTACAGTAGGCCAATCCTGAGAGCAGTAACCCCAATTAAACCGTAAACCCAACACGCCCACCGTATATATCGTTAAAACCACTCACACCAACACACCCATTTTTTAGACGCCAAATTTTTCACATCCCCACCACAGAATGTATATACGAAAAAAAGAAAAAGCTAAAAATGAGAAAAAAGTTAAAAAATTAATGTTAAAAAATTTGTAAAAGAGTAAAAATGAGTAAGAGTATGGAATAAAAAATAGGTAAGGAGTAAAAAAACGAGTAAAAATGTAAAAAAAAAAAAATAAAAGTCCAAAAATTTTTTCAAGCTTGTTGTGGCTACTGTTGATAAAATTAACTGCAGGGGTGATTTGGATTTCTTTACAGTACGTCTTATAGCCCTGAGAGAGACGCATTCACGTGGTGGCACCGATATAACCTGGCGGCTCCACTGCCTAGTTATACCCACGTCCCTCAACTCCTCCTCTATCCCCCGAAAATGTGATGGTGAATTGCAGGAGGGTAACTATGCATGATTTCCACTCGGTTCACGTCCATGCTACTACTGCTACTACTACTACTACCACTACTACTGATGCTACTACTACTATTACTACTACTACTGCTGCTACTATTACTACTACTACTACTACTACAGAATTTGTGGTAGGCTAAGGGTTACAATGCTATGTCGATTAATTGGTTCAGTACTTTTGGATGTACTGTACTTCGATCTTACATTCCGGCTGGCAGCGAGAGAGAGAGAGAGAGAGAGAGAGAGAGAGAGGTAAATCCTGTAACTCTCCACACATCACTGTTCTTTCTTCTCTCACTTTCTTCCACCTTTACACTCTCACATTTCCTTCTCTACCCGGAACACACCATACATATATTCAGTGTTTACAAGCACTCACTCACGGGCGCTAAGTATGCATGATACGTACAGACATATACGTATACCTATGAATATTTACCTTATTTAGATATACAAACATACAGGTAATGCCACTCAGGGATGAATGAGGCTGGTCACTCTCATCTTAAATGCCAGGACCATACTTTCCTAGCCCCGGGCTCCTACGCTCCTCATGGGGCAACGTAGGATTAGATGATGGATGGATGGATGGGCAAACATACATAGTTATACACCCTTGAACAATACACACAATCACACTTCACTGAAACTATACACAAACATACGTATACGGAAGTGCATGCAGAGCACATACACCCAAACACAGACAAGGAACACATACACACAAAAACACAAAAATAAAACACACACACACACACACACACACACACACATACTCTCACACACGTTCAATGTCCCACGTACGCCATGAATAATAAAAACTAATAAATTATACAAGGAATGAAAGGCTAAGACAGGAATAATTGCCGATACAAACCTTGGGTGAAAAAGAGCAAGGTCAGTATGTGTGTGTGTGTGTGTGTGTGTGTGTGTGTGTGTGTATCTTCCTGCCTACGTGTGCATGCGTGTGTCCTTGTTTATGTGTATGCATGTGCGTGGGTATAATCTGGTGCGTGTGTGCACTTAATGGGATACCTGCGTGTTAGTTCATGTGCACATATATGGAAATGGAGTGCATTGTGTGTGTGTGTGTGTGTGTGTGTGTGTGTGTGTGTGTGTGTGTGTGTGTGTGTGTGTGTGTGTGTGTGTGTACTTTCTTGTCTCCATGTGCGTGTATATTCGTGATGGAATGTATGTATGGATTTGTAAATATGTACCTTGGTGACTGGTTAGGTGTTAATGTCAAAGTTCTGGTGTGTGTGTGTGTGTGTGTACTAGCATTGGTCTGTTTCTGTGCTGAGTGAATGTGAACGTGTGTATGTGCTAGCGTGTGTATGTATGTGTGAAAGCGTGTGTATGTGCGCGTGTGTGTATGTGTGCGTGTCATTGGTGCCAACTTCCGTTCACTGTTGTGGTATTTCTTTTTTTTTAATGACACGATTCTGTCACGACCTCGCTTTCCCTTCCTTCCCTCCCCCCCCTCTCTCTCTCTCTCTCTCACACACACACACACACACACACACACACGTCACTGAATTCTGCATACCAAAAAAGTGAATTAAAAATTGAATGAATAAATGAACTTGTGAATTTATGAATGAGTATGCAAAACAACACATGATGAGTCTATAAATGAATGTATGAACCGATGAGTGAATGTATGAAGCTATGAATGTATGAATAAAGCAACAGGTGACTTACTGAATATGAATGAAGTTATGAATAAAATAAGGCAATGAAGGAATGCATTAACATACAAAAATGTTCTTAAATGTGCATGTGTGTATGTGTGAATGTATGTATGTATGTATATATCTATGTATGTATATCTATGTATGTATATGCATGTATGTATGTGTGTATGTATGTCTGTACCGATGAAAATGAATCAAAGTCCGAACGAAAGAAATGATGAAAGAAAGAAAGAATGAATGAATGAATGCATGAATGAAGAAAAGCATGATTCAACCAATCACTTAATCTTTAAAATAACCAAACAAGTCACACACACACACACACACACACACACACACACACACACACACACACAGGTATCGGTCACTCCTTGGCTAGTAAATAATGCAGGTGTATGATTGTGGAGTGGCCTTCACCTTCACAACCACCATCACTATTACCAATATTACTGACACTACCACTACTACCAACATTACCACTACCATCACCACCACTACTACCAACATTACCATACCATTACCATCACTACTACCAACATTACCAAACCACTACCATCACCACCACTACTACTACAAACATTACTGACACTATTAACTACCACCATTACTATCACTATCACCATTACAACTATTTCTATCACTGTCGCCACCACCACCACTACCATCATTATTATCACAGCACTATAACGATCACCACAACCATCCCTTACCATCGCTACCACCAGTGTCATAATTACTACCACAACCAATACTACCACAACCATCACTACCAACACCACTACCATTACTACTGCCCCTATCGCTACCATCATTATCACTACCACTACTGTTACCACCATCACTACCACTATTACTATCACCACCACTACCACCAAAACAAATGTTCATATAGCAAAGTATCAAACACACACACACACACACACACACACACACACACACACACACACACACACACACACACACACCACCATACATGTGTGCGTGTCTCTCTGTACAACCTCTTAGTATTGGTGACAGTGTAAGTGTACATGAGTATTCACGTGTGTATACATTATGTATAGACACGCAGAGAGGCTTACATATCTTCCTAGGCGATCAAGTATACATATCCTAGTACTGTATGTATGTATGTATGTATGTATGTATGTATGAGCTGGTATGTATGTATGAAAATATTTGTGTAAGTATAAGTTTAAGTAGTATTAGGATTAGTACTGATAAACGGTATAGCAAGTGTCATTAATTTTTACCTTTTTCTTCGAAGTGTAAGGGGACGAGGCTAGGCTGCTTTACTGTATACATTTACTGTACATTTAAGGGTAGATGACCAATGGAAGCGATTTGTTTGTGGCCACCCCTTACAGGATTTAGGCGTCTGGCAAGAGATAGACAGACAGATAGATAGATAGACACAGATAGATAGAAAGATAGACAGATGACTAATTCTCTCCCCCGACGGCGTTAAGATCCAAAAAAACGAAGTACCTCCTGGGAATCGATCTTAAAGAAGGTCACCACTCCAGCCAAGACGCTTTAACCTCGACTGAGAAAGAACACTATACCTAAGACAAGCTCCTTCTCGGATGTGTTTCTGCAGGATAGACAAGGAGGGAGTAAGATCTGTAACTGTAACTTTTTCTCTCTCTTAGTTACGAAGGGAAATCTATCGTAGTTATGTTTTTTTTTTTTTTTTTTTTTTGAGGATGGATGAAGAATGGAGGGGCCTGAAACTTCTCACGTCTCTTGTTCTCCATGAAAAACTAAATCGCATGAGAGCAGTTGATTGGACACACGTATATACTTTCTGCAATGCTGATGTTACAGTTTTATTGCAAGGTCTTTACTTGTGTTTTACCCTGCTTTACTTCCTTTAATTCTGTTAGCTCTTTATTGGTGACTGGATCCCAAAAAACTCGCTCAGTAAAACGTGCTTATTGTAAAGGAATGATGGTATTGTATTTTTTTGTTTTGTTTTTTGCGATATAAAAGAATGTCAATGTCACTATCATCAACAATTATCCCCAATACCTTCATGACTACTACTGTTGCTACCACTATTACTATCTACCATCATTTCCACACCTGCCACCATTACTACTACTACTACTACTAACAGACACCATCACAACTACTGCCACCTTCTACCATTTCCACACCTACATCTAAAACCATCATTACTACTACTACTATCATCACAGTATCACCAGAACAACCACTATTACTGCCATAATGAATAACACTGTTCCTACCACAACCACCACTACCACCACCACCTCCATCACTAATAACACCAAAACCACTACTTAAATACAAATTTCACAACTATCACCATTACTACTACCACCACTAAAACGACCACCACAGTTACATTACCACAACCACCATTTCCAGCACCACTACTACCACCGTCACAAACATCAACCACCACCATCACCACCACCTCCAATAATTTTTCTATCACCATCATACGTGTCATTCCTATCACCATCATCACAACCACCATATCTGTCACCAATACCTCCACCAATCACCACAGCTACCACACCCACTACCAATAATATCACCACCACGATACCACCACCACCGCAGCTACAAGAACCATCACGTCACCACCACAACCACCACCACCACTAATATCACCACCACCACAGCTACCACAATTAATTATGTATTAGCAAACTCCTTCACCACAAAGAGATGGAGGGGGGGGAGGGAGGGGGGGGAGAAGGAGAGAGAGTGAAGGAGGGAGAGGGAAGATTGAGAAAGTGAGGATGTGGGAAAAGAGGGAGACGGAGAGAGGGGAGAGAGGGAGAGGAAGTGAGGGACAAAGTGGAAGGGAAGGGAGGGAGAGGGAAGGAAGTAACAGGGAAAAAGGGGGAGAAAAATCAGAAGAAATAAAATGGGAAAAAATGGAATGAAACGGAAAGGAAAGGGGAAGGGATGGGGAGAGGGAAGGGAAAGAAAATAATGGGAAGGGAAGGAGAGGGAACAGAAGTGGAAGGGGGGGAAAAGTAAGGGTAAGTAAGATGAAAGAAAGGAAAGGAAAGACTAAATAGATGGGAAGGGAAGAGGAAGGATAGAAAAGAGGAAAATAAGTGGAAAATAAGCGGAAAATAAGGAAAGAAAGGTAAAGGAGGGAAAAAGGAAGGTGTCAGGAGGAATTATGTAAGGTAGGATATTAAGGGTGACGCCTGTGGTAGTTGTGGTAGATATGGTTAGCGATTGTGGTAGCTGTGGTAGATATGGTTCCCGATTGTGGTAGCTGTGGTAGATATGGTTAGTGATTGTGGTAGCTGGAGTAGTTAGGGCCAGTAATTGTGGTTGTAGGGACAGTTATGGTCTGTGATCGTGGTAGTTATGGTTTGTGATCGTGGTAGTTATGGTTTATGATTGTGGCAGTTATGGTTTATGATAGTGGTAGTTGTGGTCTGTGGTAGTTATGGTTCGTGACTGTGGTAGTTATGGTTTGTGATTCTTGTAGCTGTGGTGTTTATGGTCAATCATTGTGGTAGTTGATGTTGCTAAGTAACCTCTGTCTGTCTGGCCGAGGAGACCCATTAACCACAGGCAAGCAATTACCCCTACAGGGCCGTCCTGCTCAATTACTTGATGCTCCCTTGCGGCAGACAGCGCCTCTCTACAGTGAGGCGGGGGAAAGCGTGTGGAGGTTTGGTTCTCGAATGGACACCGCATTTGCGTCTCTCCACCCAGTTAACAGGGGCACCATAGTAGGCTCCACACCACCCCGTTATCTGGTTATATATGGTTACCACCCAGCGATGTATATGATTTCCTTAGTTACAGGAAACCATTAGTCTTGTCGCTCAGTGTAGAGTCACTTAAAGGCAGCACTACATCGAGTGAGTGGATGAAGGGTGCCCCCACCTAGCTGAGGTCATTATGGATAACTAATTACGATGATTGTGGTTGTTTTGGGTTAGTGATTTGTGGCAGTTCTGGTTGTTCTAGTTAGTGCTTGTGGTAGGCAGTGAAGCTGGAGGCAGTGGTAGGTGTGGTAGGAATGGTGGTGGCTCTGTTGGTAATGGTGACAGGTAGTGATGGTAGCTGTGGTAGTGGCAGCAGGAATGGTGGTTATGTTTTTATTGGAAGTAGGCGATGGTGGTAGTTGTGGTAAGAAATGGTGATGGTATTACGTGTGGTGGAAGGTGATGGTGGTGATAGATGTAGGTGAGAGTGGTAGCAGCTGTGGTAAGTGATGGTGGTAGTGGGTGTGGTTATGCTGGTAGTAGTGGTAGGTGGTGGTTAGAGTTGTGGTAGGTCTGATGATCATATTGTGGTGGTGGCAGGTAGTCTACTTGGTAGTGAAGGCGATTGTGGTAGGTGTAAAGAGAATGGTAGTTACGCTGGTAGTTGTGGTTGTGATGGTGGCAGTGGGAGTGTCAAGAATGGTAGTTGTGGTAGGAAGTGGTGGTGTTTCCGGCCGATGTGCTGGTTGGCACTAATTGTGGTAGTTGTGCTAGTTGTGACACTTAATTGTGGTAATTGACATGGTGGTGGTGGGTGTGGTGGTGGTGGTGGTTGTTCGTCTCCCAGCGTTGACACAGGAGCATCAGAATTTCCAGTTACTTTCACACAACTATCTTCAAGCTTAGGGGATAGTCTCGTGGTGAAGGGGTTAACGAGGGATGTATTTTAATCTATTCAGTTCGAAAAATCTATCCTAAAATGAGTTGTTCAGTGGTAGTAAAAATTCAAAACACGTCATTGTACTGAAGATAAAACAAGATTAAAAAAAAAAAACATGCACAATACGTAAACTACACACAAAGACAAGATCGAAAAAAAAAAAAATCGAGGAATACAATAATCAACAAGTGCAATACCCGCGCCCATCAACTGATCAAAAGGTCATCAAAAGGTCGAACATCTGACTTTGCCTTGTACCCCTGACCTTCGACCGACTGCTCTAAAAAATCAAATCACACCATCCTTTCCTGACCCTCAACACCTCCACCAAGTTTGGTGTAAATAGGATCAAAATTGTGTGAGATGACCTTCCTCGTGACCTTAATATATGACCTCTCCCTGTTACCTTGACATTATCTCCTTTTCATTGCCTTACCCTGAACCCTTCCACAAAGTTTCGTCTAATCGGATAAATACTCTTCAAGCTGACCCTGCCCCGTTGCCCTGACATCTGACCTACTGTTCTCAAATAACAGGTCAATCCCACGGCTGATCCTCAACCGTTCCACCAAGTTTCGTTAAAATCGGATGTAAATTGTTTGCTATTTTGTTCACACACAGACACACTGGTCACACTTTGTCCTTGTCCTGTGGCGCTGACGTCGACTGTTCTTATGACCTATTCCTTTCGTTCTTGCTTTACCCACGACCCTTCCACTAAATTTGTTAACAAAATTCGGATGCAAAATATTTTAGCTGACTTTGCTAGGCCAACCTCTGACCCGGCCCTGTGACCTTGCCTTTGATTTACTGTTCTAAAGAAAAATAGGTCATCTCCCTGACTGACCCTTGACCCTTCCATCAAATTCTCTTAAAATCGGAAAATGACTACAGAGATACTTTGTCAGAACGCACACACACACACACACACACACACACACAATGGTCTAAATCTCCCAACCCTACGAAAAAGCACCAGTGGTAAATAAGGTTGGACTGAAAATGAAATCAAGAAATCGCAGGATGTGTAAAATACGATTCAGGATGTTACCAAAAATATATATAACAGGAAAAAAATCATGTCGAAAGTGTTCTTGGATTTTAAATATTAGTTTCCTGGTCTTCAAGTGGGGAAAAAAAGGATATGAATTCCACCACATCATAATAATTAGTTTCAAAACTCGTACTGATGGATACATAATGTCAAATCTAACATAAAACACACCATACGCGTTGTCATACTACTTTCTTACAGAAAAACTGACACGTTGTAGGAATAAATCAATATTAGGTTCTCATATTAAACCCAGAAAAAATAAAAGGCAAATACGTTCAAGGATACCGCGAAATATTAATGTCAAAGATTTTCGGAAAACACGACGAACACGTTCAAGGACATAAAAAAAGAGTGTCTCTGATTAAAGACAGATTAAGACAGACACATTTTATATACGTGTGTGTGTGTGTGTATATATATATATATATATATATATATATATATATATATATATATATATATATATATATATACACATATATATATATATATATATATATATATATATATATATATATATATATATATACACACACACACACAGTTGTGACGAGAATTCGCAGTACAGTCAGCAAAATGAGAGGTGTAAAGAAGCAGACACGGCAAGCAGAGGTAAGTAGGGATTGCAGGGGAGTGCGGGGAATAAACGAGCAGACAACACTTAACACAGAATGGGTAGGGGAAGGACGGCAACAAAGACACTCCACAAGTTATGAGTGTGTTTATGAGAAATGTCTTTAAAAATCATACACTGGGTTCTTTAGCAAACAGGAGTCATGCCGGCCATACACCACACATATACAGGGCAACCAAACACCACAAACACACTTGACATACGCCAGCCAAACACAAATATCCACCAACCAAACAACATAAAACAAATCAGACACGCAACCACTAAACAAGCAAGATATACGCAATGCAAACACCACAAGCAAGCAACACAAACCAAGCCCCACGAACAAGGCACAAACCAAACACCTGAAACAAGACCACAAAACCCAAGTACCACAAGAACAAACAACAAAAATAACACCCTTCGTCGACCGTAGACCTGCGTCGCGTCTTCTAGTAGTGTCAATCTATCCTATTATGTTCCCTGACGATCTAATGAGAAACAAATGATAATGACTCTAATGATCAGGCAGGGCCACTTGGGGTACACTCTGACCCTTCACATCTATTCCGTCCCTGATAGATTAAGAGGGTTATTTACATCTATTTAACCCCTTTAGCCCGATGACCCTCCATTCAATCTTAGCTACCAGACGATTTTATTCAGCTTAGGAGAGGCCTTTTGTGTTGAAGTTAATGAAGGCTATCTCTAGTTTAGAATATATATACACACCTGAGTTTAATATTATCACCTGGAGATGATAAGAAAAATTAAGTATATATTCTGGAACTGAAGGGGATAAGATATTTCAGGTCAATTTAAGATCCTTCATACCATATTTTTTTTTTTTTAACTCATTTGTTTTCCCTTTCTCTGTTCTGTTATTAGAAAAAAAAAATCAAGGTGCTCCCATACCCACTCCGGTCCAGGTCGATTAATTTAGGTCCATTCAAGTAGGATTAGGTCACACACGCCAATTTAGAGAGAGAGAGAGAGAGAGAGAGAGAGAGAGTGAGAGTTTTCAATGAATTTCGTCAGTTGTATATTTTCTTCAGACGAAACTGGAAAGATAGTTTCTCTCTCTCTCTCTCTCTCTTACATCCATTTTGGGCCATGTGGGTCAATTCAGGTCAGCTTAGAGTAATTCAGGTAATTCCATTCCGGTCCAATTAGGTCCATTCCAGTCCAGTTAGGTCCACTCCGGTCCAGTTAGGTCCAATTAGGTCCATTCCGGTCCAATTAGGTCCATTCCGGTCCAGTTAGGTCCAATCCGGTCCAATTAGGTCCATTCCGGTCCAGTTAGGTCCAATCCGGTCCAATTAGGTTCACTCATGTCCAATTAGGTCCACTCAGGTCTAATTAGGTTCAGTCAGGTCCAATTAGACCCATTTAGGTTCATTCACACCACACTCACACCCACACCCACCAAGTCAGATTCCAATTAGATCAACCATACACGAGATATCGTGCTAACATACATACATACACAAAAAACATATGCATACATACACATAAACATACCCCTTCGCCACACCTATGCCTTCAGGTGTTTAGACGGAGGTAAGGGCGCGAGAAGCTTAAGTAATATCTCGCTAGGTAAAAATCAAATGAAAATTCGTACCAAAGGCCACACTTACGCAAAAAAGGCGTCAAAAGAACGTACGAAGGAGGTGGAGTGAGAGGATGAGGGAGGTGTTGTGTAACGTGTGACTTGAGGTGGGTTATTAGCCGGGATGAAAAGGTGCACACACTTCCGCTCTCCCTCCCTCTCTCTCTCTCTCTCTCTCTCTCGTACCCCCTTGTCCCATACCTCACTCTCAGTTTCTCTCCCTCTCTCTGAACTCTCTTCACTCTCTCACCCCGTACCCTTTGCTCTCTCTCTCTCTCTCTCTCTCTCTCTCTCTCTCTCTCTCTCTCTCTCTCACACACACACACACACACACACACACACACACACACACACACACATACACACACACATCTCCTGATCATCGAAATAATCTGTTTACATATACTGTTATTTCCTCATCCTTAATGACTCAAGCTTACATCCCGTCCACACACACACACACACACACACACACACACGGACCATCACGAAGCCAAAGCACGTGGTTTACACAGGAGTTCATTATACTGTTTGGAAGGTGAGGGTGAACTGCTGCAGAGAGTGACGATAATTGCTTTATTATTATTATTATTATTATTATTATTATTATTGTGCTTACTGTTATTATCATCATTACTACTACTGCTACTACTAGTCATGAAGAAGTGCGATGGAAAGATTGCAGACCCGTAGTATTGTCTTTTTCTACCACTGATCTACGTGAAATCAACAGCAGAAGGACGAAAATCTAGGCCATGTTAGTGTAAATAACTAGATTAACTTTTTAGTCTGCCTATCCATCTCTAATACTATGGCCAATATCTATCTATCTATCTATCCATCTATCGTTTTCCATCGCATCTATCTATCCATCTTTCCAATATCTATCCTTCTCATATATGAATGGCTCATTACCGTCTATCTCCGCATCTATCTCTCAGGCTGTGTATTTCCTTCTCATGTCTGTCTATCTACGTATCTAAATATCTATTGTCTATCTTCCTGTCTATCTAGCTTTCATTTAACAGATATCTTTCTACTTCTAAATCTGATCTCGAATATTAGTTCTTGATTATTTCTCTTCTCCATCACTATATCTATCTGGCTATCTACTATGAACTCCTCTCTCTCTCTCTCTACCTGGCCCTAATATCTATCGCTCTACCTGTCTATCTATCCATCTACCCCGCTCTCGTAATATCACTCATTAAAGTTCTACCCTACTCTCTACGCGACCCCAGTGCTCTCTTTCTACTCTCTCTACTCTCTCTCGCTCACCTTGGTTTTCCCTCCTCCCGTCTCTCCCTACCCCTCCATGTTCTTCTTTGTCTCTGTCTGTCTGTCTGTTTGTCTCATTCTCACTCTCTCACCTTCCCTTTCCCTCCCCTCCCCTCCCCACACACCCCTCTCCTCTTCAATCACTTCCTGTACTCTCTCTCTCTCTCTCTCTCTCTCTCTCTCTCTCTCTCTCTCTCTCCAGTAGCGTCTGTCTGTCTGTCTGTCTGTCTGTCTCTCTCTCTCTCTCTCTCTCTCAGGCTGAACAAAATCGTCTGGCGTTAACAGGAAGAAAATACACCTGTCTCATCGTGCTGAAGAGGTTAAAAAGGCACCTTATTTTCTGTGTCATGTGTGTATCTATGTAACACTAAATTTCTCTCTCTATATATGTCAATTCGTCTATTCTCTCTCTCTCTCTCTCTCTCTCTCTCTCCCCACACATATTTCCTTCCCTTCCACATATTTCCTTCCTTCTCCATACATTCCTCAAGTCTCTCCCTCACTCCCTCCTTCCCTCCCTCCCCTTCCCCCTTCTTCCCTCCCTCCCTCCCTCTTGGTATATTTGGCTGAAGGGGGAAGTTAAATATAGAGGGGGAGGGGAGGGGAAGGGGAGGGAGGGGGGAGGGAGAGAGGAGAGGGCGAGGTGAGAGAGAAGAGTACTGCACAGGTTAATTATTTCTTTCTCTCTCTCTCATCCTTCAGTTCTATCTTCCATTCCTTTTCTTTCCTCTTCCTTATTTCTTTCTTCATTCCTCCTCTCTCTATTCCAAGCCTTCTTCCTCTGTAGTTTCTTTCTTTATCTGTCTGTCTGTCCCTCCCTTTCTCTTTCTCTTCCCTCCCTCCTTTCTCTCTCCATTCTTTTTCATCCTTAGTCGTCTGCTGAAGGGAAGGCAGAGAGAGAGAGAGAGAGAAAATAGAGTACAGGAGGTGAGAGAGGGGAGAGAATTTGAGGGACAGGGAATAAAGAGAGTTGGGGAAGGGGAAAGAGAGAAATAGAGAGAGGAAGTGAGGGGACACAGATTAAGGTCAGTGAACGGAAAGAGGGGAAGGGAGGGGAAGGAAGAGGGGAAAATATGAGAGAGAGAGAGAGAGAGAGAGAGAGAGAGAGAGAGAGAGATACACATGGCCAGACAGTCGCTAAGAATAACACTTACTAATTGCACACACACACACACACACACACACACACACACGCCAAGTCCGTCACAATCAACTAAGCAATAATATAAAGCAAAATAAATGGAAAACAAAATATGCAGGCACTGAGTCGAGAGTCACCTGTAATTAACTCTCAGGTGTGTGTGTGTGTGTGTGTGTGTGTGTGTGTGTGTGTGTGTGTGTGTGTGTGTGTGTGTGTGTTTTCTTGGTTTATATTCCATGTAACGACAGGTAATTTTATTCAGGTGAGAAAATCGCAGGTGCCTGAGTTCACGTGGACAACCCCCCCCCTTCTCTCTCTCTCTCTCTCTCTCTCTCTGGCGTTGGCGTGCATAAGAGCCACGTACTCCATATCAAATCCGTTGCCACTGACGCCTAATCAACCTGTCTATCTCGCTAACGAAAAAATTACCTGGCGGATTCTTTTCGTCGATGCAAAAAAATAAAATAAATAAATAAATAAATAGAACAGCCTCCCAATAAAAAAAGCTATAGGAGAGATACACAGTCGTCACTTTCCTTGCGAGGTCCCCAATCCCATTTTCAGTAAGACAATAATACTTATCAACAAAGACACGTAAATCAACAACAAATGTAAAACTTGGGAGGAAAGGCTGTAAGAGAGAGAGAGAGAGAGAGAGAGAGAAACTGTGAGAAGCAAAATTGATGGGAAGAAATCTGTGCCGTGAAATACAAACTTGAAACAAACGGCCGAAAATGAAACACACTTGAAACAAACAGAGACTGTGGAACGCAAACCTGAGCGGAACAAAAAGTAGCACCTGTGAAATCGTTCCTTAAGTTGTCTTTTTAGAGTTACTTAAGCAATGACTCTACCTTCTACTGCCTAGGAACAGAGAAATGACCGAAAATAGGTGCAGATTAACCTAAGTATGAAGATGAGCAGATAGGTGGGTGGGTAAGCAGATAGAAATAGATAGGGAAGAAGATGAGTAGATAGGAAGGCAGGTGGTGTGTATGTATGTATGTATGTGCGTAGGTAGGCAGGTAGGTAGGTAAGTAGGTAGGCAGAGACAGGCACGAAAGGTAGAGATGGGTAGATGTGATACCAGGGAGTATGTATGTATTTTTGTATGTGTGTATTTATGTACGTGGGTAGGTAGGCAGGTTAGAAGACAGACAGGTAGGTAAGTAAGCATGTAGGCAGGCGGGAAGGCAGGTAGGCAGGCGGGAAGGCAGGTAGGTAGGTAGGCTGGTAGTGCGAGATGAAAAACAGAGGAAAGATACTCAGGGAAAGAAAACGGAAAGAGGGAGGTAGGTGGGTAGGCATATATATAGAAAACATAAGAGGGAAAAGGGGGGAAGGAGAGAGAGGAGGGGGAGGAGGGAGAGAGAAGGGGTGGAGGGAGAGGGAGGGAGGAGGGAGAGAGAGGAGGGGGAGGGAGAAGGAGGGAGGAAGGCAAAGAGGTGGGGAAGGGGTGAGTGTAGATAAGGACAGAGGGAGACTAAAATAAAGAGGGGGGAGGAAGGGAGGACAAGAAGGAGAGGCGACAGGAACGGAAGGAGGGAAGAAAAAAAGATAAGAAGGTAAAAATGAATGAATGAATGAAGAAATGGGATGGAAGGGGAAAGGTAGGAAATCAGAGAAGAATGGGTGTACGGGGGAACAAAAGTTGAAGGAAAGGAAGAAAGAATGGAAAAAGAGAAGTGAAAGGAAGCATGAGAAGTAAAGAGTGATGGAGGAAAGGAAAAGAAAAAGGAGGGATGGAGAGAGATAAAGGAGTGAGAGGGGGAGGAAAGAAAGGGAGGAAAAGTGAAGGAAGATTGAAGGGAAAGAACTCGAGACGGAAGGGGGTGAAACGAAGACAAGATGGAGGGGAGGGAAAAAAAAAAAAAAAGGGGAAGGAAAAATAGATGGAGCAGAAAAGAGAAGGGAGAAGAAAGCAAAATCGAGAGGCAAGAAAAAAAGGGAGGGTAAAAGGAGGAAAGTGGAAGAGGAGGGAAGTGATAAGAAGGGAGGGTGGAGAGGATGGAAAGAGGGAGGGAGAGAAGAAAGAGAGAGGGAGAAAAGTGTGAAATAGAGAGACGAGAGGAAAAAGACAAGGAGAGAGTAAAGAGACAGAGGGAGAATGAAAGAAAGGGAGAGGAAAGGAGGAAGAGGAGAAGGACGAGGAAGAGGAGGAGGACGAAGCCATTTTCAGTTTATGATGTTTTAATAGTGAAGGCAGAGGGGGAGGGAGGGGTAAGGGGGGGTGAGGGGAAGGGGAGGGGATAAAGGAAGGGAGGGAGGGAAGCTGGATTAGGGAGGAAAGAAAAGGGGAGGGGAAGGAATGATGATCAGGGTGAGGGATGTGGGGTATGGGTGACGAGATAAAGGAACGAAATGGGGAATAAAGGAAGCAATAAGAGGGAGATATGAAAAGAGTAAAATTTAAAGGAAGGGAAGAGGAATAGAGGGAGGGGAAGAAAGTAAAGGGAGGGAATAAGGGCAGGGGATGGATAGGAAGAGGAGATGAAAGGGAAGGGAAAAGGGATGTGAAAGACGTGGACAAAAGTAAAGACAAGAGGGAAGGAGAAAAGGTCTCAAGGAAGAAAAAATCAGGAGGTTGGATGGAAGAGAGGGAAGAAAAATGAGGGATGAGGGAGAAGACAGAGGAAGGAAGAGAGGGAAATGAGAAACAGGAAGGAGGAGAGGAAAATGAAAAACGGGAAGAAGGAAGGACAAGAATGAAAAAAAAAAAAAAAGATAATACAGAAGATGTAGGAAGAAAGGAATGAAGAAGAAAGAGGAGACAGAGAGCTGAGAGGAAAGGAGAAGGAAGGAAGACAAAGAGGGGGGAAATCAAGAGGGAAATAGAGAAAGGAAGGAAAAAACAGACGAAGGAAAGGAAGTACTGTAAAACCAAGAGGAAGAAAGGATGAAACTGTGAAAAAAAGAGGAAACACGAAACACAACAGGAAGGAGGAGGAAAAAAACAGACAGCAGAGAAGAGGGAAGAAAAAAACAGGAAGACAGGGAAGAAAGGGTGAAAAAAAATGAGAGAGAGAGAAAGGAAAGTGGAAGCGGAGGAACTAAAATAGGAAGGAGGGAAGGAGGAAGCAAAACACGAACGAGAAGAATAAAAACAAAAAGAAATGAAGGAAGGATGGATGGATGGATGGATGGATGGATGGATGGATGGATGGATAGATGGATGGATGGAAGGAAGGAAGGAAGGATGGATGGAAGGAAGGAAGGAAGGACGGAAGGAGGGAAGGAAGGGTGAGAGACTGAAAGAAAGAGTGGATGTCAGACAACCCCCCCTTCCCCCAAGTGCCCCACCCACGTTAAAATAGCCAGACTTCTGCCTTAGGCCCTCTTCCCCCCCCTCCCTTTAACCCCTTCCCCCCCTCCCTTTAACCCCTTCCCCCCCACTCCCTTTCTCCCTTCCCCTCCCCATCACTTCTCCCGTCCTCCTACCTTTCTGTCTCTCCCTCACTGCTCCTCCCGTCTCCCTCCTCTGTCGCCTCCACAGCCTGAAGTGAAAGAAAAAAAGAAGACAAGGTTTTTCTTTTTCATCTTGGTTGTGTAAATGTAATGACAAGGACGCTATTATCAGTGACTTAACATGGATAATCACAGTCATTATGGAGTAACTACCACACACTGTACATAGCCTACATACACACACATACATACATACACATAAACATATATACAAACATACACATACATAAATACATACATACATACATAGCATATACATACGTAAACACATACATGCATACATACATACACATACATACATACAAACATATACTGGTATGCACAGGGAAAAAGGAAATAGGAAATATGCCAAGAGGTTGTGATATTTGGTGTTTCCTTTACCCCTGTGGCCATTCGAATACCTAAGAATCAAAATTAAGTGATGTACCTGAACATACGTGCATACAGATACATACATACACATATATACATAGACAACAAACATACATACATACATACGGCACACACGACTGAGTATCTATCTGTTTACCTATCAAAAAAATAATATAAAATGCAGTCTTTAAAAAACTACATACCATGCCCTACAACCAACACCCGTCAGCCATATCGTAAAGCATTTTATTAACCAACTAGAAAAAAAAAAACTGTCCTGTGGGATTATCATTTACTTGCGCTACAGAAAAGTTATTGTAATTCTGACGGACGTATTTCACTTCAGTCATACTCCTTTCAGTACTGGGGACCTCTTCTTCTGCCTATTCTTGCAGCCTCCAGACGATTTTATTCAGTAGGAAATCGTGGTGACAGGGTTAATGAATGCTATACCTAATACTTCCGGGTCCAAAAGCCTCCCCAAGACAAGAAAATCGTCTGGAGGGAAAGATAAGAAAGAGGATGTCATACTGAAGGAGTTATATTCACCGGTTTCACCACCTTTTCTTTTATGCAAGGAAGAAGGAACCAAAGGCTAGTAGCACGCAAGACTGTTCCCTTCAAGAAAAACAACACAAAGACAGCTAAATTCACGATCTGTTACTGAGACAAATTTTGAGGGATACAAGTAACACGGAAGAAGCAACACAGACAACTGATTCCTTTGTTACTGGTAAAGGAATTTGTGGTACTGATGTGGATGTGACTGAAAGCATTATGAAAAATACTCTGAGATGGTTTGGCCATGTGGAAAGGGTGGAGAACGAGAGACTGACTAAAAGAGTGCATGTGAGTGGGGAGAATGATAGACTGACTGGGAGTGTATGTGAGGAAAATGAGAGATTGACTAGGAGTGTGAGAAGAACGAGAGACTGACTAGAACGACAGACTACCTAGGACTGTGAGTGAGGAGAATGAGAGACTGACTAGGAGTGTATGAGTGAGAAGAAGGGGAGACTGACTGAGTGTGGAGAATAAGAGACTGACTAACAGAGTGTACGTGAGTGAGGTGAAGGGACAGAGGGGAAAACCAAGGATGAGATGGAGGATTGGCGTGGGGGGATAAATGACAGAGGGGGTGTGAGCTGGGGGGAGGGCAGCCTTTATCAACCCTTTATACCATCACAAGTCGTTCCCAAGCTGAAGAATATCGTCTGCTAGTGATCCAAGAAGAATGGAAAGTACTTCATCTAAAAAAAAAAAGAAAAAAAAAAATGTGATTTCTGATTTTGCTTTATATTCCACAAAATTCTCACACTCAACACACTCCTGACCCAAGATGACACAACAATAAAATATCATGAACTTTACCTGTTGATAATTAGATGCTTAAGGTGATAGTCAACAACAACAACAACAACAACAACGAGACATTATTACACCACTTATAATTGTTGTTGTTGTCGTTGTTCCGTCATAATAATAATAATAATAATCATAGTAATAATCACGACTTCTAACCCCACCTAGCAATACAACAACAACAACAACAACTACTACTACTGCTACTACCATACCACTACTACTACTGTAGGCTACTATTACTACTACTACTAATAATAATAATAAGGCAAGTGGCAGTGTTCTTTTTACTGCCTTTATTCCTCACTATTTTCTCTATTTACTACTATTTACACACTTTCACAAAAACCTGGCGTTGGTTTGTTTTCTCTGCTTAGTGAGTTCGTGAGTGTATGCTTCTCTCTCTCTCTCTCTCTCTCTGTACCTTCTTTCTCCTTCCTCCCTTCTTCCCATTTCATTACCTTTCCTTGGGCCTGCTATTTCCTCCTCCTTCTCCTCCTCCTCCTCCTCTTCCTTATCATTCTTTTCTTCTCCAGCTTCTCTCCGTATGTTCCTATTCGCTCCCTTTCTCATACTTCTCTTTATCACTCTCCTTTCTCTCCTTCTCCTCTTTCCCTCCTCTTGCCCTTCCTTCCTTCACCTTACGTACTCTCTATCACCTCCTTCCTCTCCCTCCCATTACATTCCTTCTCTACCTTCTCTTCCCTTCCTATTCCTTCTCTCTCTCTCTCTCTCTCTCTCTCTCTCTCTCTCTCTCAAACGTTAGAATTCCGTGGCACAACGCCCACCCACCTCCACAAATACTTCACCCTTCCTTCCTTCCTTCAAAACCTTCTCCTTTCCTTACTCCTCAGAGCCTCTCCCCCTTTCCTTTTCCTCTTCACAGCTTCTCTTCTTGTCTTCATTCCTCTCCAAAGCCTCCCCCTCATTCTTCTCCCCTTCCCCTCTCTCCCACTTTTTTCCTATTTCGACTGAGAAGGTAAAGTGCAGCCTCTTGTTCCATCATCCCCTCACAGAAAAGACACCATAGTTATATTTTACACCAATAATAAACAGTATGATGGGACCAAGGGAATTGTTTGCTTTCCTTTGCACCCCCTTTGTTCTCCCCTTCCCTTCATCACCTCCCCTTCCCTTCATCATCTCCTCTTCCCTTCATCATCTCCCCTTCCCTTCATCATCTCCCCTTCCCTTTATCATGTCCCCTTCCCTTCATCATCTCCCCTTCCCTTCATCACCTCCCCTTCCCTTCATCATCTCCTCTTCCCTTCATTATCTCTTTCCTCATTTCCACATTTTTCTTACATCTTTTAAAATGAAGACAAAAAAAAGACCAAACTATTAATTTTCTTTCGAATTGTTAATATCTCGTTTCTTTTTATCAATTGTCAAGGTATTTTATTTTTCTTTCCTGACATCTATTACGCCCAAGGAAGGGAGGGGGGAGGCGGGGGGAGGAGAGGGGAAGGGGGGAAGGAGGAGGGGGGGGAGGCGGGGGGAGGAGAGGGGAAGGGGGGAAGGAGGAGGGGGGGGGAAGGCGGGATACATCTTTTCCTCCTCCTCCTCCTCCTGTCTCACACACATAGTTAGAGCCGTCAGCGTAATGAGGTTTACGTTTGGAGATAATTACGTTAGAGCTAGGTCACAGGTCTTTTGCTACCTGTATTTTCTTTTGTACTCTCTCTCTCTCTCTCTCTCTCTCTCGTCTCAAGTGATTCCCTTCCAATTTATCATTTTCTTTCCCTATTTTCTCTTCCTCCCATCTTCTCCCCTCCCACCTTACTCCTTTCTTTTTTCGTTCCACCTTCTCTGTCTGTCTGTCTCTGTCTTTGTCTGTCTGTCTGTCTGTCTGTCTCTCTCTCTCTCACACACACACAATACCTCCCGCCGTCTCTTTCTCTCCTTTCTCCCCTTCCATCTTATCGCTTTCTTTCCCCTCTTTCTCTCCCTCCCTCTTTCCCTCCCTCCCTCCCTCCCTCGCGACACGTTCAACACAGTCCTGGCGGAGGGAGGGTGAGGGGAAAATGAGAGGGGAGAGAAGAGGGAAAGACCACAGAATTATTTTTAAGGGAGAAAGAATGTGAAAAAGGGAGGTAGAAAATGGAGAGGGAGATCGTGTGTGTGTGTGTGTGTGTGTGTGTGTGTGTGTGTGTGTGTGTGTGTGTGTGTGTGTGTGTGTGTGTGAGAGAGAGAGAGAGAGAGAGAGAGAGAGAGAGAGAGAGAGAGAACCAACAGTAGTAAAAGGAAGCAACTACACAAAAGAAAATACTAAACAAACGAGAGAGAGAGAGAGAGAGAGAGAGAGAGAACCAACAGTAGTAAAAGGAAGCAACTACACAAAATACAAAACAAACAAACATCCAATTACAGCAAACAAGGGATATATTACACGAAAGCAAAAAAATAAAAATAAAAAAAATATCCAAAAAGTGCCAAAAAAAAGTATATATATATATATATATATATATATATATATATATATATATATATATATATATATATATATATATATATTTTGACGCTGTGTGTAATCGGGTTCTGACCATGGAATAAATTTTTTAAGTATAAGACGAGCATAGCAAAGAGGAGGGAGGGAAAGAGCAAACAAGGAAGGAAAGAGAAATGAAAGAAAGAGGGGGAAAGGGAAAAGAATGAAAGTGAAGGAAAGAAAAAAGAATGAGAGAGAGGGAAAGAGAAATGAGCGAGAGAGGGAAAGAGAAAGGAATGACAGAGATGGAAAGAGAAAAGAATGAGAGAGGGAAAAAGAATGAGAGGGGGGGAAAAGAGAAAAAATGAAAGGAAGACAAGAAAAAAGAATGAGAGGGAAAGATAAAAGAATGAAAGGAAGACAGGAGAAAAGAATGACAAAGAGGGAAGGAGAAAAGGAGAGAAATTTGGGTGACTGAAAGACTAGCAGGAAAAAAGGAAAGGAAAGAATGGAAGAACACAATTATAAACGATGGGAAAACAGAAGGAAGACGCGGAAATACGAGAAGAAAATGGAGGAGATGAAGGAGAAGGAGAAGGAAAAATAAAAGGAGGAGAAGGGAAGAAAATAAAATAATGAAAGGTGATAATGGGCGTAAGAAATTAGGTGAAGATGGGAAAGGAAAGGGAAAAGGAAGGTTGAAGTGTTCCGGGAGAGAGAGAGAGAGAGAGAGAGAGAGAGAGAGAGAGAGAGAGAGAGAGAGAGAGAAGGAACAAGAGGGTGAGTGGAGAGCAAAGAGGACGTGGAAAAATAATGAAGTGAGAGGGAGAAAAGAGAAATGAAGAGGGAAGTGAGGGAAAATACTGAGGCAAGAGAAGAGAGTAGTGATGAGAGGGGTGTGAGAAGCTGAGGAAGTGTGGAAGAGAAGGGAGGGGTAAGAGGAGATGAGGAGAAGGATGAAAGGGAGGAGGAGGAGGAAAGGGAGGGAGGGGGATGGAAAGAGAGGAGATACAGGGTGAGAGGGAAAGAGGGAAGAAGGAAATGGGTAAGAGAGAAAAGGAGAGAAAGGATGAAAACTGGGGGAGGAGGAGGAAAATGAGGATGAGGAGGAGGAAGTGAGGGAGGACGGGGTGAGAAATGGATGAAAAATGAGGCCAGAGAAGGGGTGTGTGTGATGCAGAAGAGGGGTGACAGAGAGAGAGGGGGAAGTGATGGGTGTTGGAAAGGGGTGAGGAGAAAGAGGGTGAAGGGAGGGGAGGTAAGTGAAGAGGGGAGAACGATGAGGTCGAGGTGAGAGGGGTGAGGGGAAAGAGCGTGGGAGAAGAGGGGAAAGAAGGAATGAATGAGGGGAAAAAAGGATTAGAGACGGTGGGGTGTGAGGGGAAAGGGTGGGGGAGAAGAGAAAAAAAAGAGGGGTGAGAGAGAGAGACAGGGTGAGGAAGAAAAAGAGGGGTGAGTGAAAATTTAAGGGGAAAAAGAGGGGAAATAAGCAGGAGGAGGGAGTGAGAGGGGTGAGGTTTAAGAAGAAGAAGAAGAAGAAGAAGAGAGAGAGAGAGAGAGAGAGAGAGAGAGAGAGAGAGAGAGAGAGAGAGAGAGGTTACAGGGTGAATAGAGACGTTAAAAAGGAGAGAGAGGGGAGTGGGAGGAGGTGAGAGACGAGACAGGGGGGGTGAGGGGAGGGGGTGAGGGGAGGGGGGAGAGAGGGGAAAAGAGGGGAGGTAGGCAGCTTGGTAAGGCTGTCAACACTAGCTTACTGAAATAGACACTTTCCTCCCTCCCCTCTAATCTCACTCTCTCTCTCTCTCTCTAAAGGCTTTTAAATCGCTAAATAAATAATATATAGTAAATCTCTTCATTATGTTTCCATTAAGATTATTCCATTTATTGCCACTTCATATAAAAATACAAAATGAGAAAATATAAAATAAATAATACCAAGACGACAAAATAAATCGCATCTAATTCGCTTAAAAAAAAAAAAAAATTCTAATCTGATAATATGTGCATTACGAGGGATTTTTTTTAGATGATAAACAAAGAAGGAACAAAAAATAAAAATAATCCATACAAAATTCTAAAAGGTCGTGATAATACTGTTAAAAAAAAAAAATTAACTAAATAGCCTGGTTGAGAGAGAGAGAGAGAGAGAGAGAGAGAGAGAGAGAGAGAGAGAGAGAGAGAGAGAGAGAGAGAGAGAGGTCTTTTACTATTACAACTCTACTAATATAGATACCATAGTCATACCCTACCCTAAAACAACGTTGTGCTAGATCTGTTGATGTTTGCTTTCCTGTGCTCCTTTGTACCCTCTGTACTCCTAATACTCTCTCTCTCTCTCTCTCTCTCTCTCTCGTTACCTTCACCTTTCTTCTTTATCCCTGCACGTCTCTTTCTTTATTTTTTCTTATTTCCTTTTCTCTGTTACTCTACTTTCCTTCCTTGTAAACCATCTTGCCTTCCTCCTTTCACTTTTTCTCCCTCTGTTCTCTTATTCTTCTTAATTCCTTCCTCGTCTTTCTTCTTCCTTTCTTCCTCGACTTTCTTTTCCCGTCTTTCTTCTTTCTTCCTTCCTTCTTCCCTGTTTTCCTTTCCTTCGCTTCTTGTCAACTTCAAAATATTTCTCAGACAATTTCTCTTTCTCTTATTTTTCGTTGCTTTCTTTTTATTTTCTTCTTCTCTTTCTACTTCTTGGACACATTTTCTTTCTTGCTCACGTCTTCCAACCCCCTCCTCTCTCTCTCTCTCTCTCTCTATCTCTGCTTGTCTGTCTGTCTGTCTGTCTCTCTTCTACTCACTTTGTGCTCGTCTTAACTCTCCTCATTATCTCTATCTTTTCTCTGCTCTTTACTTAGTTTTTCTTTCCAGTTCTCCCTCCCTCTTTCCTTGTTTTCTCACTTTATCATTTACCTTCTCCCTTTTCTTCCTTTATCTATTCTTTCTCTCCCTTTTTTTTCCTTTTCGGTCTTCCTCTCTCCCTTTTTCTTTCTTCTATTCTTCATTCTCACTCCTCCTCCTTTACTTCCTTCCTCCTCCACATTTTCTTTCTCCCTTCTTTTTTCTTCCTCCTCTCCCTTCCTTCATTCAATCTCCCCTTCCTACTTCCTTCCTCCCCACCCAGCTTTCCTCTCTCCTCTCCTTCTTCCACCCTTTTCTCCCGTCCTTCTCTTCTCCCTCTCCACTTCTCTCCCTTCCTCCTTCCTTCTCTCCCTTCCTCCCTGCCCTGGCCACTTCCTGAGCTGGTCTCGTTCCCAGGCGGTCTCGTAACTCATCTCCTCTTTAAACTTCCGCAAGCTAATTCATCACCTCCTCCTCCTCCACCCTTCATTTTTTTTTCCACCATCTTCATCTCCATCGTCATCTCCCTCTCACTCACTCTGTCTCCCTTCCTGTCTTCTTCGTTTATTGCCTTTCACTCTTTCATTCTTCTTTCCAGTCATTTTTCTCCACCGTTCATTCTATTCGTACCGTCTTCACCTCCATCGTCATCTCCCTCTCACTCACTCTTTCTACCTTCTTGTTTTCCTCGTCTCCTGCCTTTCACTCTTTCATTTTTCTTTCACGACATTTTCCTCCACCGTTCATTCTTTTCTTACCATCTTCATCTCCCTCTCACTCACTCTGTCTTCCTTCCTCTCTTCTTCGTCTTCTGCCTTACATTCTTTCATTCTCTTTCATGTCATTTTCTTCCACCTCCACCCTTCATTCTTCTTTCCTCATTTTCATCTCCTTCTTCATCTCTCTCTCCCTCACTCTCGCCTCCTCCCACCTCGAATTCTTTCCTTCACTCCTCTTCATTTCTGCCACTTTCTCTATTTCTTCCTTTCTTTCTTTCTTTTTTTTTTTGTCACTTTTCTCCATCTCTTCCTACGCCCATCATTTTTTGTCATTTTCATCGTTATCTCTATCTCACTCACTCATTTTCCCCATCCACCCCCCCCCCTCTCTCTCTCCTTTATCTTTTTCCTTGTCATTTCTTGTCATGTTTTTCCTCTTCTTTTATCTTTTCTTCCACGCCCACTTTTACCATCTTCATCCCCTCACTCACTTTTCCTTCCCTGTCTTCTCTCCTGTCTTCATCTTCCTTTTATTTATCTTCTACTTTATTTTATGCCACGTTCATTGTCATCATTACTCTTCTTACTCTCTTTTTTATTTCTTGGTCATCTTCATTTTTCTTCGTCATATTCACCGTCATCTCCAATTTTCCTTTCACTTCCTTCGTCCTTCCCTCATTTTTATCATCTTCATTCTCATCTTCCTCTCCTAATTCCTCTTTTGTCTTTCCTTGTCGTCCTGTCATCTTCCATCTTCCTCATCTTTCATTTCCCCCTCCATCTTTCTCATCTTTCATCTCCTCTTTAAACTTACACGCGGTAATTTATCACGTCCTCCTCCACCCTCATTTTTTATCATTTCCATTGCCATCATCATCATCTTTCATGCTCCCCTGCCACTTCCTTCATTTCCTCTTCATTTTTCACCCATTCATTCTTCATTTTTTTCACCTCTACCTTCTTCACCTTCGTTATCATCGTCTATTTTCTTCATGTTTTCTTTCTCTCATCTTTACTATCATTATTTTTTACCTTTCTACAATTATCATCATCATATTCTTCTCCACCTTCTTCTTCTCCTATCATCTTCTTCTCTTACTCCTCTTCTTCTTCTTCTTCTTCTTCTTCACCGACTTCTTTATTTCATCTTCGTAATTTTCTCTTCTCACTGTCTTTCTGCTTCTGCTTCTTCTTCTTCTTTCTCCTCCTCCTCCTCCTTTATCTCCTCCGTTTGACTCTTTCTTTGTCTCCATCTTCTTTATTTCGCTCTCCTTTTCCTTCCTTAATTCCTCTATTTTTCTTTCCTCTTCCAACTTCTTCCCGTTTCTTCTTCCTCTTCCTCCTCTTCTTCTTTTCCTCCTCCTCCTCCTCCTATTACTCTCCCCTATCCTCACCCTCTCCTCATCACCATCACTCTCTCTCTCCTTCTGCTTCTCATCTTCCTCCTTTCCTTTCTCCCCCCCCCCTCTTCCTCCCCCTCCTCCCGCGCGATCCATCTTCCTTATGCTCTTCTTCCGCTCCTCCTCCCCCTCCCTCCATTATTCTCCCTCCTCCTCCTCCTCCTCCTCCCCTCCTCCCTCTCCTCCGCTTGCCTTT